>NW_024422781.1:2214-3058 GCF_014898765.1 Herpailurus yagouaroundi | reverse complement strand
GGGCGCCTGGATGGTTCAGTTGGTTAAGTGTCCTACTTTGGCTCAGGCCATGATCTCACGGTTTGTGGGTTTGAGCCCCGTGTTGGGCTCTGTGCTGACAGCTCAGAGCCTGGAGGCTGCTTCAGATTCTGTGTGTCTCTCTACCCCTCCCCCCACTCTCTCTTTTGCAAAAATAAACAAACATTAAAAAAAATTTAAAAGACAGGGAAAGAAAGGGGCTGATAGCCAGGCAGAGACACAGAGGGAGGTGAGGATGGAAAAAAATTTGAAAAAATAATGGCTGAAAAAGTTCCAAATATGGCAAAAATGATAAAAAACATAGGTCTAAGAATCTTAAGTAAACTCAAGCACACACACACACACACACACACACACTAAAAAAAAAAAAAAAACCTACACCAAGACATGTCATAATCAAATTTCTCAGGCCTAGTTTTTTTTTAACTTTAAAGATTTATTTATCTTTGAGAGACAGAGAGAGACAGAGCAGGGGAGGGACAGAGAGAGAGGGAGACACAAAATCTGAAGCGGGCTCCAGGCTCCGAGCTGTTAGCACAGAGCGTGATGTGGGGCTGGAACTCACAAACCGTGAGATCATGACCTGAGCCGAATTCAGATGGTCAGACTGAGCCCCTCAGGCGCCCTAGAACTAGTGTTAAAAAGAAAATCTTGGGGGTTCTGGGTGGCTCAATCAGTTAAACGTCTGACCCTTGATCTCAGGGTCATAAGTTCAAGCCCCTGCATAAGGCTCCATGCTGGGCATGGAGTCTTCTTAAAAAAAAAAAAAAAAAAGGAAAATCTTAAAGCAGACATAGAAGGACACATGATGTAGACAGCAATAGAG
>NW_024422781.1:0-2114 GCF_014898765.1 Herpailurus yagouaroundi | reverse complement strand
ATCTTAAAGCAGACATAGAAGGACACATGATGTAGACAGCAATAGAGTGGGCATCAGATTTCTCATCGGACACAGTACAGCTAAGAAACCAGTGGAGACACATCTTAAAATACCGACATGACAGGGGCACTTGGGTGGCGCAGTCGGTTGGGCATCCGACTTCAGCCAGGTCACCATCTCGCGGTCCGTGAGTTCGAGCCCCGCGTCGGCTCTGGGCTGATGGCTCAGAGCCTGGAGCCTGTTTCCGATTCTGTGTCTCCCTCTCTCTCTGCCCCTCCCCCGTTCATGCTCTGTCTCTCTCTGTCCCAAAAATAAATAAAAAATGTTGAAAAAAAATTTAAAAAAAAAATACCGACATGACAAATCTCTAAATCTAGAATTCTACATGTAGCTAAAAATCTTCTATAAACAAAGACAAGATACAGGTTTTTTTTTTTTAATTTTTTTTTAACGTTTTTTATTTATTTTTGGGACAGAGAGAGACAGAGCATGAACGGGCGAGGGGCAGAGAGAGAGGGAGACACAGAATCGGAAACAGGCTCCAGGCTCCGAGCCATCAGCCCAGAGCCTGACGCGGGGCTCGAACTCACGGAGCGCGAGATCGTGACCTGGCTGAAGTCGGACGCTTAACCGACTGCGCCACCCAGGCGCCCCAAGATACAGATGTTTTCAGATACACCAACGTTAAGGAATTCCTCACCAGCAGGCCTGTACCCCAAGAAATGTGAAAGGGAGTCTCCCAGGCATAAGGAAAATGATGTAAAATGGAAAGAGGGATCTACACCAAAGAACGAAGAACCTGTCCCCCCCTCCCCATTATTTAAATTGTTTAAAAAGATAATTGAATGTTTACATTAAGGAATCTGCTCCTGAAATCATTGTTGCACTATATGCTAACTAATTTGGGTGTAAATTAAAAAAAATAAAATTAAAAAATTCTGGAAAAAAATTCAGCAGAGACAGCAGCCTAAGCCCTAGTCATTTCCATCTTACGTATATAATACTATATATTACCTTATGTAAGCTTATTCAATATATATGCATTTATCAATGAGTAGTTTTCGGAAGTCACACTTCCACAAGTCTGCGATTTGAAGTTCACATCATTCTAAACAGCTTTTCTGAACTTCTTATAAAACAGATAAATAAAAACTGCCAAATATTTTAAAAACTCAAAGAAAGAGATAATTGAATGTTTAAATAAGATAGTTACAATGTAGTGTGTGGCTTACAGCATATGTAAAAATAATCCGTGTGAAAACAGCAGCCCAGAGCTCCAGAATATTCTATGGGCAGGTTCTTATACGATATGTGAAGTGACATAATACCACCTGTAGGGCTCTGCACGGTGTCAGCATGGAACCTGCTTGCCATTCTGTGTCTCCCTCTCTCTCTCTCTGCCCCTATCCCACTCATGCTTTCTCTCTCTCAAATAAATAACCTTAAAATTTTTTTTTTTAATAAAAATTTTTAAAAATGGGGAAGGGAGGCATTACAGAAAATCATGAGGAAACTTTCGGGGTGATGGTATGTTCATCATCTTGTTTGTGCAGTTTATTGTAGTCAGTTATACCTCAGTAAAGCTGTTAAAAAATACAAACACTTTTCATATGTAAAAACCAATTCTTGGGGCACCTGGGTGGCTCAGTCGGTTGAGAGTCAGACTCTTGATTTCAGCTCAGTTCATGATCTCATGGGTTTGAGCCCTGAATTGGGCTCTGTGCTGACAGTGCAGAGCCTGCATAGGATTCTACACCCTCCCTTCTCTCTCTCTCTCTCCCCCTTGCTGCCCCTCCCCCACGCATGCTCTTCCTCTCTCACAATAGATAAACATTAAACAAACAAAGAAGGGGTGGCTGGGTGGCTCAGTCTGTTGAGCACCTGACTTGGGCTCAAGTCGCGGTCTTGCAGTTCCTGAGTTTGAGCCCCGCGTTGGGCTCTGTGCTAACAAACAGCTCAGAGCCGGGAGCCTGCCTCAGATTCTGTATCTCTCTCTCTCTCCCTTCCCTCCTCATACTCTGCCTCTCTCTCTCTCAAAACTAAATAAATGTTAAAGCATATTCTTCTAAACAACCAAAACCCCCAACTCTTCCACAGCTGGCGGCCCCACTTGT
>NW_024422780.1:0-5407 GCF_014898765.1 Herpailurus yagouaroundi | reverse complement strand
CCTAGTTCTGAAAGAAACTCCTCAGGAGATTAAGGGCTTGTTGCCCAAAGTGTTTATTTGACCTTACAGATTGTTTCAAATGAGGCTTGCACTCAAGAATGTCTACAGAGAAGATGCCCCGGCTTTGACCCGTGTTTCTACACCTCTGCTGGGTGAACTTGATGTTAATTTTTGGGCTGAAGATCCCACTTCCTTCCAGAAATGACACATGATAGGTCCAAGCAGGGGTGCTATTACGAGTGTCTGACACCTGAACAATAAGAGTAGACACCTGATAGATGGCAGGAGCAGGGTGGGGAGACTGAGCTGGGTGTTAATCCTTTTGGTGCTGGATTCTGGGGAGGTCTGGAGGTGCTACCAGCTGGCAACCTCTGTGCCTCGGTTTCCTCAACTGTAATATGGAGCGAACAGTACTCACCTCTTGAAGCTGTGGGAGCAGTGAATGACCTAATGACTGTAAAATATTGACAACATTGCCTGGCACAGAGTCAGTGGTTAATAAAGGCCAGCTACTGTGGGGGTGCCTGGGTGGCTCAGGTGGTTAAGTGTCTGACTCTTGATTTTGGCTCAGGTCATGATCTTATGGTTTGTGGGTTTGAGCCCTGCAGTGGGCTCTGTCCTGAGAGTGTGGAGCCTGCTTGGGATTCTCTCTCCTCTCCCTCTGTTTCTGCCCCTCCCCCACTCATGCTGTCTCTCTCTCTCTCTCAAAAAAAAGTAATAAAAATAAATAGATAACTTAAAAAAATAAAGGCCAGCTATTTTGGTTGTTTGAAAGACCTACAATTCTAACATTCGACCTACTTATGATGTTAATGATTTAGTTTTAAAGCCTCTAAATCTATTTTTCCCAGATAGCTGGGCTGTAAAATCAAAGTGATTTTTTTTTACTTTTTAAATGTCTATTATTTATTTTTGAGAGAGAGACAGACAGAGCACGAGCGGGAGAGGGGCAGAGAGAGATGGAGACACAGCCTGAAGCAGGCTGAACCGACTGAGCCACCCAGGCACCCCCTTCCTGATCTCCTTCTTGAACATATACCTTCTTTCTCCTGTAGGCCAGGATGCCACATACTCTTGTCCACCTGTGAGGGCAGGTACGTCCTAGGTGGTCATTTTGGAGAGTGTCTGAGAAGTGAACCTGTTCCTCCATCCGAGGAGGAGCTAGACCACGGCACTTCTGGTATCTTCCCAGGTGAAGTTCTATGGCTTTCAAAGACCCCAGAATCAATCATGTATCAAATGTGCCACAAAGTCAGATGGGATACTGTGGATTAGTGGCTACTGCTCTAGATCATCCTTGGGCCTGTGTCCTTCTGTCTGTAAATAGCCGTCCATAAAATCAGGCAGTGGCTTCTTCAATGAACGGGTGTGACCCAGAGATCCAAGACGTTGCTCCTTCAGTAATAGTTCCAGATGTGGCCCAAGACCTATGCAGAACAATGTACACTGGAGCCAAGCGAAAAGCAGGAGACAATCCACATGCCCCTCAGGATGGAAACGTGTGCATTCCTTATGGTACATCCACAATAGAACGCCAGGTACCCAATTAAGAAGAATAGGGAGAGGGAAGGAAAAATAAGATAAAAACAGACTGGGAGGCAAACCACAAGAGACTCTTTTTTTTTTATGTTTATTTTTGAGAGACAGAGAGAAAGAGACAGAACACGAGTGAGGGAGAGGCAGAGAGAGAGGGAGACACAGAATCTGAAGCAGGCTCCAGGCTCTGAGCCATCAGCACAGAGCCTGACGCGGGGCTTGAACTCACAAACTGTGAGATTATGACCTGAGCCGAAGTGGAACGCTTCACCAACTGAGCTACTTAGGTGCCCCTAAGAGACTCTTAAATACAGAAAACAAGCTGGGGGTTGTTGGAGGGGAGGTGGGTGGAGGGATGGGCTAAATGGGTGATGGGCATTCGGAGGGCACTTGTTGAGATGAGCACTGGGTGGCATACGTAAGAGATGAATCACTGCATTCCGCTCCTGACGTCAAGACTAAAAAAAAAAAAAAAGAAGGATGAGCAGGAGGAGGAGGAGGAGGAGGAGGAGGAGGAGAAGGAAAAGCAGCAGAAGCAGAAGGAGAAGGAGAAGAGGAAGAAGAATGGGCCAGAACTCTACATGCTGCAATGGTTCAATACCCTAGCTGTGAGGTTAAATGAATGTTTGTAAAAGACACATATTTTCGTACTTACATTTGCATTTGTTTAGACAAATTCTAGAAGGCTACACAAGAAACCGTCAGCTGTGCTCTTTGCTGGGTTCTAGGACTTAGAATCTGGGGAATAGGATAGGACCAAAGAGGAAGACTTTACTTTCATTTTATACTCTTATTCTGCTTGATTTATTTCATACTGTTTGCATTATATAGAATTAAAAACTAGTTTAAATAAAAATATTAGCCAGTGTTTACCTAGCTTCTAATTTTTGGGTAATGATAACAGAAGTGATCATTTAAAAAATATTTGTTATTTCGGAGCAGCTGGGTGGCTCGGTCAGTTAAGCGTCCGACTTTGGCTCAGGTCACGATTTCATGGTTTGTGGGTTCGAACCCTGAATTGGGCTCTGCCTTGGATTCTCCCTCTCCCCGTCTCTCTGCCACTGCTCCCCCGAATAAATACATTTCAAAAAATTAAAAAATATTTGTTGTTTTGAATTAAAGATGCTATTTATTTTATGCAGAACTTGAAGGATTGTGCTTAACTTTTAAAGTTTTTTTATTTTTAGCAAATGAAAAAATTTAAAATGTGTGTGTGTGTGTGTGTGTGTGTGTGTCCTCACACAAGTGGGACTGAAATCTGAGCAGGGCCCTTCTTCTTCATGCCATACATTCAATAGGCCACTTGGCCAGAGGAGGTCCCTTTGTTTTCTTTTTAGTGTTAAAAATTTTTTTTAATGTTTATTTATTTTTGAGAGAGAGAGAGACAGAGCTCTAGCAAGGGAGGGGCAGAGAGAGAGAGGGAGACACAGAATCTGAAGCAGGTTCCAGGCTCTGAGCTGTCAGCACAGAGCCCTGACGCGGGGTTGAACCCACAAACTGTGGGATCATGATCCGACCGGAAGTCAGACGCTTAAGGGACTGAGCCACCCAGGTGCCCTGGTTCCTTTCTTTCTTCTCACAGAGAGGCACCATAAAGCCTCGTGGATACCCTGGTATTATTTCCATCACTTTGGACCCCAGGACCACATTTCAGCCCCTTGTGAGAATATTCCCCTATTCTAGATCATCTATAGTTCTTTGGACTGCTTTTGAGCATGTCATAGATTTTTTAACCCCTCTGAGAGGGCACTTTGCTGTCAGGCGAATAAGTAAACATCCAGCCTGCACGAGGGGCCTTCGGGAACTTCGGGAACTTCGGGAACCACAGTGCGGGCACTCCACGGACCACCCACTCTCCTCCTGGCCCCTCTCACCAATGCTGGGACCCGGGGAGGAAAAAGGCCCCATTCATACCCCCAGAGGCCTGCCTGTGAGTGGTGCCGCCTACCCTCACACTCGCGGAGATTTTGCGGGTCCTTCATGTCTGATACAGGCACACCGCGCTGCATTACACACCACTCTATTGTGCTTTGTAGACTTCGCTTTTTTTTTTTTTTTTTTCTTTTTTACAAGTCGAAGGTGTGTGGCAACCTTGCATGGAGATACAAGTCTATCAGCGCCATTTTTTCAAAAGCATTTGGCTCACTTCATGTCTGGGTCACATTTTGGTAGGATTTCAGACCTTTTCATTATCATTGTGTTTGATGTGGGGATTTGTGGTCACCAATTACAACTTGGTGAAAGCTCAGGTGGTGATCAGCATTTCTTGGCAATAAAGTTTTTTTTTTTTTAATTTTTAAAATGTTTACCTTTATTTTTGAGACAGAGAGAGAGCAAGAGCGGGGGAGGGGCAGAGAGAGAGGGAGACACAGAATCGGAAGCAGGCTCCAGGCTCTGAACTGCCAGCACAGAGCCCGACGCGGGGCTTGAACTCATCACCTAGGAGATCATGACCTGAACTGAAGTCGGAGGCTCAACCGACTGACCCACCCAGGCGCCCCACAGCTCTACCTCTTGAAACAACATTTAGACTCATTACCACTCTGAAAATATGGTGCTATGGACCCACCACCAGATTTTGTTATTTAAGGTGTTTATTAGGAAGAACAGACTATATCACACTATTTGATTTATTTTTAAATTAAAATCTGATAACTTCCTTTTTTTCTGAAGTCAAAACCTGATAACGTTCAGCAAAATTAATTTTTATAGGAATTCTATTATGAAAAATTTTAAGTTTATTTATTTTGAGAGAGGGAGAAAGAGAGTGCAGAGCCTGATGTGGGGCTGCAACTCAAGAACTGTGAGATTATGACCTGAGCTGAGATCAAGAGTCAGGTGTTCAACCAACTGCACCACCCAGGCACCCCAAATTAAATTTTTTTTAGAATCATGTTACTTAACATACAGTGTAGTCTTGGTTTCAGGAGTAGAACCCAGTGATTCATCTCTTACATATGACATCCAATGCTCATCCCGAAAAGTACCCTCCTTTAGCCCATCACCCATTTAAACCATCCCTCCACCCACCTCCCCTCCAAAAACCCTCAGTTTGTTCTCTGTGTTGAAGAGTCTCTTATGGTTTGCCTCCCTCTCTGTTTTTATCTTATTTTTCCTCCCCTTCCCCTATGTTCATCTGTTGTGGTTCTCAAATTCCACACATGAGGGAAATCATATGATATCTGTCTTTCTCTGACTTATTTCACTTAGCATAATACACTCTAGTTCCATCCATGTTGTTGCAAATGGCAAGATTTCAGTCTTTTTCACTGCGGAGTAGCATTCCATAGTATGTGTGTGTGTGTGTACATATATATCTCTCTCTATATATCTATATATTTACACATATATATACACACACACACACACATATATATATGTGTGTGTGTGTGTGTGTGTGTGTGTGTGTGTGTATGTATATATATACACACTACATCTTCTTTATCCATTCATGGACGTTGCTGGATGTTTTGGTTGTTTCCATAGTTTGGCTATTGTTGACAGCATGGCTATAAATATTGGGGGTGGGCACATGCACCTTAATGAATTAAAAATTTTTAAGTTTATTTTGAGAGAGAGAGAGAGCGAGAGCACACACATGCACAAGCAGGGGAGGGGCAGAGAGGGAGAATCCCAAGCAGGTCCTGCACTGTCAGTGCAGAGCCTGACACAGGGCTCGAACCCATGACCCAAGCTGTGAGATCACGACCTAAGCCGAAGTTGGATGTTTAACCTACTGAGCCACGCAGGTACCCCATGAATTAAATTTTTTTAATTGTGGTAAAATGCACATAAGATTTACCATTTTAACTATTTTAAATTGTATAGTTCAGTGGCATTAAGTACATGCACGATATTGTACATCCCCACC
>NW_024422779.1:0-5232 GCF_014898765.1 Herpailurus yagouaroundi | reverse complement strand
AAACTGCTGGTTCCCCATTTTAAAGGAAAGAGAAAACGGGCGCCTGGTTGGTTCAGTCGGTTAAGCGTCCAACTTTGGCTCAGGCCATGATCTCACGGTTTGTGGGTTTGAGCCCCATGTTGGGCTCTGTGCTGACAGCGCAGAGCCTGGAGGCTGCTTCGGATTCTGTGTGTCTCTCTCTCTGCCTCTCTCCCCACTCTCTCTCTCTCAAAATAATAAATAAATATTAAAAAAACATTAAAGGGATGGCACAAAAACAGACACTCAGATCAATGGAACAGAATACAGAGCCCAGAAATGGACCCACAAACATATGGCCAACTAATCTTTGACAAAGCAGGAAAGAATATCCAATGAAATAAAGACAATATCTTTAGCAATGGTGCTGGGAAAACTGGACAGCGACATGCAGAAGAATGGACCTGGACCACTTTCTTACACCAGACACAAAAATAAACTCAAATGGATGAAAGACCTAAATGTAAGACAGGAAGCCATCAAAATCCTCAAGGAGAAAGCAGGCGAAAACCTCTTTGATCTTGGCTGCATCAACCTGTTACTCAACATGTCTCCGGAGGCAAGAGAAACAAAAGCAAAAATGAACCATTGGGATCACATCAAAATAAAAAGCTTCTGCATAGTGAAGGAAACAATCAGCAAAACTAAAAGGCAACAGACAGAATTGGAGAAGATATTTGCATACAACATATCAGATAAAAGGTTATTATCCAAATCTATAAAGAACTTATCAAACTCAACACCCAAAAAACAAATGATCCAGTGAAGAAATGGGCAAAAGACATGAATAGACACTTCTCCAGAGAAGACATCCAGATGGTCAACTGACACATGAAAAAATGCTCAACATCACTCATCATCAGGGAAATACAAATCAAAACCACAATGAGATACCAGCTCACATTTGTCAGAATGGCTAACATTAACAACTCAGGCAACAGATATTGGCGAGGATGCAGAGAAAGAGGATCTCTTTTGCATTGCTGGTGGGAATGCAAGCTGGTGTAGCCACTCTGGAAAACAGTATGGAACTTCCTCAAAAAATGAAATTAGAACTACCCTATGACCCAGCAATTGCACTACTAGGTATTTATCCAAGGGATACAGGTATGCTGTTTCGAAGGGGCACATACATCCCAATGTTCATAGCAGCACTATTGACAATAGTGATAAATGGATAAAGAAGATGTCGTGTATATATACACACAGTGGAGTATTACTCGGCAATCAAAAAGAATGAAATCTTGCCATTTGCAAAGACGTGGATGGAACTAGAGGGTATTATGCTGAGTGAAATTAGTCAGTCAGAGGAAGACAAATATCATATGACTTCACTCATATGAGGACTTTAAGACACAAAACAGATGAACACAAGGGAAGGGAAGCAAAAATAATATAAAAACAGGAAGGGGGACAAAACATAAGAGATTCTTAAATATAGAGAACAAACAGAGGGTTCCTGGAGGGGTTGTGGGAGGGGGGATGGGCTAAATGGCAATGGGTAAAGGGCATTAAGGAATCTACTCTTGAAATCATTGTTGCACTATATGCTAAGTAATTTGAATGTAAATTAAAAACAAATTAAAATTAGAAATGAAAAAAAAAAATTTAAAGGAAAGAGAAAGAAAGGGGCTGATAGCCAGGCAGAGACACAGAGAGAGGTGAGGATAGAAAACAATTTGAAAAAATAATGGCCGAAAAAAGTTCCAAATTTGGCAAAAATGTAAAAAACACAGATCTAAGAATCTTAACTAAACTCAAGCGTGCACACGCACACACACACACACACACACACACCAAACTTATTACAGGGGAAAAAAAAAAACTACTCCAAGACATGTCATAATCAAATTTCTCAGAACTACTCTTAAAAAGAAAATCTTGAGGGCGCCTGGGTGGCTCAGTCGGTTAAGCGTCCGACTTCAGCTCAGGTCACGATCTCGCTGTCCGCAAGTTCGAGCCCCGCATCGGGCTCCAGGCTGATGGCTCGGAGCCTGGAGCCTGCTTCTGATTCTGTGTCTCCCTCTCTCTCTGCCCCTCCCCCGTTCATGCTCTGTCTCTGTCTCAAAAATAAATAAAACGTTAAAAAAAAATTAGAAAAAAAAAAGAGAAAATCTTGGGGCTCCTGGGTGGCTCAATCAGCTAAGTGTCTGACCCTTGATCTCAGGGTCATAAATTCAAGCCCCTGCGTAAGGCTCCATGCTGGGCATGGAGTCTTCTTAAAAAAAAAGAAAAGAAAAGAAAAGAAAAAAGAAAATGTTAAGGCAGACACAGAAGAAAGACACATGATGTAGACAGCAATAAAGCAGGCATCAGATTTCTCATCAGACACAGTACAGCTAAGAAAACACTGGAGCCACATCTTAAAATCCGACATGGCAAACCTCTAAATCTAGAATTCTACATCCAGCTAAAAATCTTCTATAAACAAAGACAAGACACAGGTGTTTTCAGATACACCAATGTTAAGGAATTCCTCACCAGCAGCCCTGTACCCCCAGAAATGTGAAAGGGAGTCCCCCAGGCAGAGGGAAAATGATATCAAATGGAAATATAGGGATCTACACCAAAGAATGAAGAACCTGGAAATGTAATTGTATAGGCAACAGGTAAGATTTTCCCCCCCAACTATCTAAATCTTTTAAAAACATATTTGAATGTTTAAATAAGATAGTTACAATGTAGTGTGAGGCTTACAGCATATGTAAAAATAACCCATGTGAAAACAGTAGCCCAGAGCTCCAGAATATTTTATGGACAGGTTCTTATGAGATATGTGACGTGACATAATACTACCTGAAGAGAGACTACGACAAGGTAAGGATGTATTCTGTGAACACTAAAGCAACCACAAAGATAAATCAAACAGTTGAAGCCAGTAAGCCAGTGAAGGAGATTAAAGGGGATTTGTTAAAAAAAAAAAAAAAAAAAAAAAAAAAACAAGAAACACACACACACAAAAAACAAACCCAAAAAACATCAAGTTCAAGATGTATGCTGTCAACCACAAAAGTAAGCTAGCAGACAAAATGGAATTATGGAAACTGTGTGATCCCAAAGAAGTCTGAAAAAGAAGAAAGAGAATGAAGAACACACAGGTACCAGACTGAACACCGAGAAACATCTCTGATCATATTCAGTGCAGACGGTTGGAACACCCAAATGAAAAGGTCTGGGAATGGAGGGAAACAAAAGCAAGACTTAACAATATGCTGCCCACAAGAAACATACTTGAGATGCAAAGACACAAGTAAATTAAAAGGGAAGGACGGGGGTGGGGGGAAGGCACCGTAGCAATGCTAATCAGAAGAAATCTCAAAACGACTAATATTAATATCAGAAGAATCAGATTTCTGAGAAAAGAATCTTACCAGGGATAGAGAGAGCTATTTCATGATGATAAAAATCAATTCATCAAGAAGACATGACAGTCCCAAAGGTGTACACGCTTGAAAACTGAGCTTTAAAATGCATTCAGCAAAAACAAATAGAACTGCAAGGGGACACAGGCAAATCTCAGTTATACTCAGAGATGGGATTACCCCTCTTTTAATAACTGATAGAACAAAGGGGATGGAAATTCAGCAAGGATATAGTAGCAGAGAACAGCACTACCAAACACTTTACCTGAGTGACATTTATTGCACACTGAACCCTGCAAGGGCAGAACACATTGCTTCCATGTCTTGGCTCTTGTAAATGATGCTGCAATCGGCAATATGTTTGTGTGTGTGTGTGTGTGTGTGTGTGTGTGTGTGTGCACGCATGCTTGCCCAGGCAGATATCTTTTTCAGTCAATGTTTTCTTTAGATAAATGCCCAGAATTGCGATTGTTGGACCCTATGGTTCATCTATCTATGTATCTATCTATCTATCTATCTATCATCTGTCTACCTATGTATCTATGTACCTATGTATCTATGTATCTATCTATGTGAGGCAGAGGCGGGGGGGGGGGGGGCGGGGAGAGGCAGAGGGAGAGAGAAAGTCCCAAGCAGGCTCCTTGCCCAGAGCAGAGCCCAACACAGGGCTCAATCCCATAACCCTGGGATCATGACCTGAGCCGAAATCAAGAGTTAGATGCTCAACCAACTGAGCCAACCAGGTGCCCGGGTATTTCTATTTGTAATTTTTGGAGGGACCTACCTACTATTTTCCACAGTGGCTGCACCAGCTTACAATCCCACCAACAGT
Source organism: Herpailurus yagouaroundi (assembly GCF_014898765.1). Lineage (NCBI taxonomy): Eukaryota > Metazoa > Chordata > Mammalia > Carnivora > Felidae > Herpailurus > Herpailurus yagouaroundi. The sequence continues at coordinate 1,020 of NW_024422779.1, read as the reverse complement.
GCACGAGCGTTCCCTTTTCTACACATCGTCGCCAACACCTATGTTTCTTGTCTTTTTAATAACAGCCATTCTAACAGGTGTGAAGTGATGTCTCATTGTGGTTTTGACTGGCATTTCCCTGATGATGAATGATGTTGAACACATTTTCATGTATTTGGCATCCTTTTCATTGGCCAAGTGATTGCAACATTGGCCTATTTATATAGTCCAGGATAATCTCCCCATTTGACAATCCTTCATTTAATCCCATCTCCAAAATATCTTCTACCATTTTAGGGGCGCCTGGGTGGCGCAGTCGGTTGGGCGTCCGACTTCAGCCAGGTCACGATCTCGCGGTCCGTGAGTTCGAGCCCCGCGTCGGACTCTGGGCTGATGGCTCAGAGCCTGGAGCCTGTTTCCGATTCTGTGTCTCCCTCTCTCTCTGCCCCTCCCCCATTCATGCTCTGTCTCTCTCTGTCCCAAAAATAAATAAAAAATGTTGAAAAAAAAATTAAAAAAAAATATCTTCTACCATTTTAGGTAACACTCACAGGTTATGGGGATTAGGACAAGGACACATTTGAGAGGCCACTATTCAGTTTACCCAGACTGCAAAATAATGAATACCTAGTGGAAAGAAGGTAGGCAAAAAAGTGTATACCATACGATTCTACTTAACAGAAAATTTACAAAGTGCAAGCTAATCTCTAGAGACAAACAGCAGATCAGTGGTTGCCTGGGAAGGGGATTAAAAATGGGGGAGGGAGAGGAGTGCCTGGGTGGCTCAGTTGGGTGAGCACTGGACTCTTGATCTTGGCTCAGGTCATGATCTCACAGTTCGTGGGTTTGAGCCCCATGTCGGGCTCTGCACTGTGTCACCACGGAGCCTGCTTGGGATTCTCTCTCTCTCTCTCTCTCTCTCTCTCTCTCTCTCTCTCTGCCCCTCCCCTACTCCTGCTCTTTCTCTGTCAAAATAGATAAATCAACATTAAACAAACAACCAAAACCCCCAACTCTTCCACAGCTGGCGGCCCCACTTGT
>NW_024422778.1:0-2201 GCF_014898765.1 Herpailurus yagouaroundi | reverse complement strand
GGCTGGGATTTGAACCCAAGTCCTCTGGTTCTAGCAGCCAGTGGTTAACCACTGGGCCATGATGCACTGGCTCCCCACTTAGCCTCTCAGCCTGGCTCTGAACTCTCACTGCCCCAGCTCCCCACTCATGCCCCCTGACCCTCACTAATCTCTCACTAGCTCCCCCTGCACCTTGTTAGTCCCTCAGCCCCTCACTAGTCCCTCAGCCCCTCATTAGCTCCCCCTGCCCCTCATTAGTCCCTCAGCCCCTGACTAGCTCTCCCTGCCCCTCACTAGTTCCTCAGCTTTTTATTAGCTCCTTCTACCCTTCACTAGCTCCCCTTACCCCTCACTAGTCCCTCAGCCCCTCACTAGTCCCTCAGCCCCTCTTTGGCTCCCTTGGCCCCTCACTAGGCCCTCAGCCCCTCACTAACTCCCACTGCACCTCACTAGTCCCTCAGCATCCCTGTCTTTCCTGTTCTCTCAGTGAGACTTCAATCTCCATAGGTCTGTGTGTCTGTCCTCAGTCTCTGGGCTCCCGCATTTCTCTGGCCATCTCCTCATCTGTCCACCTGCCTCTGTGCCATCTTTACCCTCACAGCCTCAGGTGTCATGGTTCCATCTTTGTACCTTCTGCCCTGATAGTGACACGTGCCACTCTCCAACGTGAGGGTCTCGCTACCTTCCATTCAACACGCGCAGCCACTGAGGACCACACCGGGTGCTGGAGGGGAAACCACCAGGACAACCGAGGGCACGATGCCTGAATATTGCCCTGTCACTCTGAATCATTCTGTATTGATTCCTGTCTTATTGTCGTCTGTCCCTCCCACTAGCATGTTAGCTCTGTAAGAGCCAGGTATTTATTTACCTGTCCTGTTCATTGCTGCCTCCCCCAAGCCTAGAATAGTGCCTCCACACAGGTGTCCAATAAATGTTTGTTGAATGAATGAATGAGTGTTTACCACGTGTCTTGTTGTCTTAGGAGAGCGGGTTTCTCATTCTCTTACCATCTTGTCACATGACGAGTTTCCTTCAGGGTCTGTCTGATCCTCCACTCCCTTTAGCCTTGGCCTCTGGGTCTCTGGGTCTCTCCTGTGGCCACTGTGCATTCACCGAGCACTTAGTGTGTCCCAAGCCGTGCACATTGGGTCTCTTCTCCATCCTCGAGGTGACCCCATAGGGTAGGTACTCACACTTCCCAGAGGGAGAAACCTGACGCTTGTCTAGGTGTCTCTGACACAATAAATACATGACAAGGCTGAGGCTTGAGACTGAGTCTGCCTGACTCAAAATTAGTGCTTTATTTTCACGTATGAACACTTCCTAGAATGTGTTCCCTCAGAGTCCCTAGACTCCCAGATGTGCTGGGGAGCTGCTATTGACCCTCCTGCCCTCTTGCTGGGTTATTAACAGTGCAAATTAGCATTCTAAAGGCCCTGAGAAGTCCTGCAAGAAAGGAACCTGCTTGCCTTTTTCAATCCAATCTCTCCCTAGTTAATTTTTCCAAAGAATCCCTTTTCCCCAGAATTTACAGTTCTCTTCTGTCTCTTGTCCTCTCTGACTCTTTTTCTCTCTGCTTCTCACTGTCTGCTATCTCTCTCCATGTCTCTGTGTCTCTGCATCTCTCTCAGAAAGGCAGCAGAGGGAAGTGGTTGAATAGCAGGTTCTGCAACGAGACCAGATTTGACACCGGATTCTACTTCTAGACTGCTATGTGAGCTTGGGCAAGGTCTTAAGCTCTCTGGGTTTCACTCTCCCCGTCTATGGGGATGACAGCAATACCTGCCTCAGAGGGTGAGGATTAAGTACCTTACTCTGTGCAAAGCACTTCACGGCTCCCTATCAGTGACTCCTGAGGCTGAAATGAGGCCCCAGGGTCAGTGCTAGATCACACAGGACAGAGGGAACCAGGACTTCGCTGGGGCCAGGGAAGTCCACAGTGGCACCTCTCCAAGGTCAGGAAAGTACAGGTTCCACCCCTGATTTCACAGTATCAGGATTATCAGTGCCCTCCTCCTGGGTTAGAGGTGTATGGGGAGAAGCTGGGCCTGGCAGTTTTGACTTTGAGACTCAGATAAAGCATAACCTTGCCTCCCCCCTCATGCATGTGGGGTGACTCAGCCACCTCACCTCCTAGATCAGGATTTTTGTTGCTGGCAGGTGGCTTGTTTAGCTTTGTAAACAAACTGCTGGTTCCCCATTTTAAAGGAAAGAGAAAA
>NW_024422777.1:0-12947 GCF_014898765.1 Herpailurus yagouaroundi | reverse complement strand
CCTAGTTCTGAAAGAAACTCCTCAGGAGATTAAGGGCTTGTTGCCCAGAGTATTTATTTGACCTTACAGGTGGTTTCAAATGAGGCCTGTGCTCAGGAATGTCTACTGAGAAGACGCCCTGGCTTTGACCCGTGTTCCTACACTTCTGCTGGGTGAACTTGATGTTAATTTTTGGGCTGAAGATCCCACTTCCTTCCAGAAATGACACATGATAGGTCCAAGTAGGGGTGCTATTACCGGTGTCTGACACCTGAACAATAAGAGTAGACACCTGATGGATGGTAGGAGCAAGGTGGGGAGACTGAGGCTCGTGTTAACCCTTTCGGTGCTGGATTCTGGGAGGTCTGGAGGTGCTGGGGTGGGCCCGAGCCATATGGGAGCCACGTGGGGAGACCCTCAGGGTAGTGACTCTTTACCAACCAGCATGGGAAGTACTTAGATATTTTACCGACATTACAACCATGTCGCCCTTGGCCCCACGATCCTAAAATGCTGTAGTTCCATAATTCAAAGACTCCATAGCTCCTTGTGTCAGTGCAGCAATACCCGGGAAGAGCGTGGAGTGAAAATTTAGACACACTCGCTTTCAATTCTGCCCTTTCCAGTTCCTCCATCTCTTGGAGTTCCTGCCTCGTGCAGCACGCCATACATAATAATGCCTGTCATGTATGAGGACAAGATTCACACGCAGCAATGACCACGACATGGAACGGTTGCTGGGTTATTGTGACACAACATGATGTTATGGTTAAAAGCTTGACCTCTGAGGTCAGGCAGGTCCTGTTTAAGTCGTAGGTCTGTTGCCTACTAGCTGCGTGACCTTGACAAAGTCCTTCTTTTCTCACCTACCTCTCCCCCTCTTTCTTACTAAATTCCACCTGCACTGGCTCCCTTGCTGTTTGAGAGCACACCAGGCCCCCTGCCTCAGGGCCTTTGCACTGGTTATAGCTCTTCTGCTTGGTATGCTGTCCCTCAGTATATCCAAATGGCATATTTGAGAGACAAACGTCTAGACTCAGATATGATCAGACAGGCTTAAAGAACTAAGGTTGACTTTGTGGAACCAATGAAACCCCTTGGAAAAATTGGCCTGATACCTTCCTTGCAGGGATCCTGGCAGCCTTAGCAGGCGAGTAAGGAAGGTCACTTCCTGGTAGGCCCAGGAGCCTCAGGATATTTGGGGGACCTCGAGAAGAGAGGAATTCATTTAAATCTATAGGTTTTGCAGGCAAAACGTGATGATGAGTGCTTGGCTTGGCTCCTTAGCCTCCAGAGGCTTTTAAACATTCGATCTGAGATTCCTTATGAAACGTTCCAGCAAAGCAGACTTAAAAGTGTCTTCTTGCTGCACTTATGTAGATGACCAGGCCAAGTTTAATGAGATTAGTTAGTCATATTTTGATTATCTTTGGTAGAAATGGGGGTTATTGTAGAGGGAAAAAATATGTTTCAGTGACACACCTTTGTGGCTATCAGATTCTAGTGCTGTTGTCTTTGAGGTTTTGTTTTCTAGCTATAAATTGGACTGGATACTGAATTCTCCCTACTTCCTCCCATATCTTGCTACAATTCTTCAAACTAATGATTCCAAGTTTTCTCCCACCTTCTGACTTGGACTCATTGAAGACGAACACTGCCTTTTTCCAATGCCATGTAAGCTGAGGTAGGATAATTTGATAGAAACTTCAAAGAAGTCACCCCAGCAGCTCACGTATGGGCAACCTTTGTGCCTGTTGCTGTGTGGGCCACTCAGAAAGACCAGAGACATTCAAATTTCAAACCAGGAAAAGCATCAGACTATCACTGCCTGCCCTCACTCCATCTGAAGATGCTTTGAGCCTGACATCTGGAAATCTCCACTGGCTGCTTTCAGAACTCAGAAGTGGGGATTATAACCGACTCCAATCATTAAACTTTGTTTTTTCTTTTGTTTCTGTAGAAATCACTCTTACTAAATACCTGAGGGGCACCTGGCTGGTTCAGTTGGTTAAGCGGTTCGACTTCAGCTCAGGTCATAAACACACAGCTTGTGGGTTCGAGCCCCACGTCGGGCTCTGTGCTGACAGCTCAGAGCCTGGAGCCTGATTCAGATTCTGTGTCTCCCTCTCTCTCTGTCCCTCTCCCGCCTGCTCTCTCTCTCTCTCTCTCTCTCTCTCTCAAAAATAAATAAACATTAAAAAAATAAATAAACTTAGGGGTGCTTGGGTGGCTCAGTCAGTTAAATGTTCGACCTTGGCTCAGGTCTTGATCTCACAGCTTGTAGGTACGAGCCCCGCGTCAGGCTCTGTGCTGACAGCTCCAAGGCTGGACCTGCTTTGGATTCTGTGTCTCCCTCTCTCTCTGCCCCATCCCCTGCTCATGCTCTGTCTCTGTATCTCTCAACAATAAATCAATGTTTTAATTTTTTTTTACAAATAGATAAACTTAAAAAAAAATACCTGATGCACCATGTAGGCCTAACGTGGGGGAACTCACCCACTTCCTCATCTCCTGAGATGAGACACAGCCCTTTAACTGAACTGGCCTACTGTCAGGAATAAAAAACTGGTCTGATGAGATATGAAGCAGTCTACCAACTCAGGACAGGTTCAAACCTACCTATACCAGCTGGCCCAAGGTGTTAAAATATCTTGCAATATTACCCAAATCCTTGAACAGATTTCCCCATGGCCACTAACCTGTTTTCATGGCTTGACCTTGTCAAGTTTGGGGCAATGTTTACAGACTGGATTTCAAATACTGCCTGTGTAATTATTATAAGATTTTCTACTATCCTACTTCCTGGTTACCGTGGGCCCTCCTCCTGATTTAGCACATCAGCTACCTAAGGCAGTTAATGTCCTCTCTATTGACTGGTACCTTGGCATCACAAGGTGGATGGTAGTGTAAACCTTGACATTTTTTTTTCCTTTTCCTTTTTATAATGCAAGAGCCTGGCTTAAGATTTGATTCCCAAAGCATCTACTTGGATGGCTTTCTCCAAGACGTACACTACCAGCCACACATCTAGATTAAGAGGCAGGCCATCTCCCACTACTCAGGCCCCTGACTTTTAGAGATCTTTGTTGATTTTGATAACTGTGTCATTTGGAACACTTCTTTTTTCCCTTTCCATGCTTTAAATTTCTGCTCTCATGGGGCGCCTGGGTGGCTTAGTCGGTTAAGCGTCAGACTTTGGCTCAGGTCATGGCCTTGCAGTCTGTGGGTTTGAGGCCTGTGTCGGGCCTCAGAGACAGCTGACAGCTGTGTGCTGTCAGCTCAGAGACTGGAGCCTGCTTTGGATTCTGTGTCTCTCTCTCTCCCTCTTTGCCCCTCCCCTGCTTGTGTTCTGTCTCTCTCGCTCTCACAAATAAATAAACACTAAAAAAAATTTTAATTTCTGTTCTCAATTCACCAATAAAGAGTAAATCTGCAAAACCCTATTCCACCACCCTTAAGATCCCAATAAATGCAGAACCCCAAGGCCATGGGCTCCCTTTCTTTCTTCCTGCAACTTCACTGCATGGCCCCAGGTGTGCTGTGTAATTCCCAGGTCCTTTAAGTAATGCATCTTTAGTTTTTTTTTTTTCTTCAACGTTTATTTATTTTTTGGGACAGAGAGAGACAGAGCATGAACGGGGGAGGGGCAGAGAGAGAGGGAGACACAGAATTGGAAACAGGCTCCAGGCTCCGAGCCATCAGCCCAGAGCCCGACGCGGGGCTCGAACGCACGGACCGAGAGATCGTGACCTGGCTGAAGTCGGACGCTTAACCGACTGCGCCACCCAGGCGCCCCTAGTTTTTTTTTTTTTTTCAAAATTTCCTGATAGCTACTGCTGAAAGGCATCTTGCCCTCATAAGAACCACATGGGTCGGTCCAACCACAACACTGATGATTGACAGATGGAGATTGCACAGAACGGCAGGACATTTCAAGTCCCAGCTTCCCCACCTACTAGCTGGTTAACCTCTTCGGTTTCCTCAACTGTAATATGGAGAGAACAGTAATCACCTCTTGAAGCTGTGGGAGCATTGAATGACCTAATAACTGTAAAATATTGACAACATTGCCTGGCACAGAATCAGTGGTTAATAAAGGCCAGCTATTTTGGGGGCACCTGGGTGGCTCAGGCGGTTAAGCGTCTGGCTCTTGGTTTTGGTTCAGGTTATGATCTCATGGTTCGTGGGTTTGAGCCCTACAAGGGTCTCTGTTCTGACAGGAGCCTGCTTGGGATTCTCTCTCCTCTCCCTCTCTCTCTGCCCCTCCTCAACTCGTGCTCTCTCTCTGTCTCTCTCTGAAAAAAAAAAAAAAAAAGATAACTTAAAAAAAATGAAGGTCAGCTATTTTGGTTGTTTGAAAGACCTACAATTCTAACATTCAACCTATTTATGCTATTAATGATTTAGTTTTAAAGCCTCTAAATCTTTTTTTTTTTTCCTAGATAGCTAGGCTGTAAAGTCAAAGTGCATTTTTTTTTTTTTACTTAAAAAAATTTTTAATGTTTCTAATTTATTTTTGAGAAAAAGAAAGAGCACGAGCGGGGGAGGGGCAGAGAGAGAGAACGAGATACAGAATCCGAATCAGGCTCCAGACTGAGCTGTCAGCACAGAGCCCAATGTAGGGCTCGAATCCCTGAACTGTGAGAACATGACCTGAGCCAAAGTTGGATGCTTTACTGACTGACCTACCCACGTGCCCTAAAATCAAAGTGCATTTAAGAGTCTCTTATAGGGGCGCCTGGGTGGCGCAGTCGGTTAAGCGTCCGACTTCAGCCAGGTCACGATCTCGCGGTCCGTGAGTTCGAGCCCCGCGTCAGGCTCTGGGCTGATGGCTCGGAGCCTGGAGCCTGTTTCCAATTCTGTGTCTCCCTCTCTCTCTGCCCCTCCCCCGTTCATGCTCTGTCTCTCTCTCTGTCCCAAAAATAAATAAACGTTGAAAAAAAAATTAAAAAAAATAAGAGTCTCTTATATTTTGGCTCCCTCCCTCTCTAACCTTTATTTTTTCCTTCCCCTCCCCCATGGTACTCAGGAGGGCACCTGATGGGATGAGCACTGGGTGTTATATGGAAACCAATTTGACAATAAATTTCATATTAAAAAATAAAAATAAAAAATAACAAGCAATTGTATAAAGCTGCAAAAAAAAAGTGCATTTAAACCAGAGACAATATAATTCATTATCTTCACTAGGATTGTTTTCAGAGCAAAAGAGATGCTATTAATAATTAAGCCAGGGGCACCTGGGTGGCTCAGTAGTTGGGGCCTGAGACTCTTGATCTTGGGGTTGTGAGTTCCAATCCCATGTTGGGTGTAGAGATTGCTTAAAAATACAATATATTGTTTATTTATTATTATTTTAATATATTTTTTTTTTGTTGAGAAATACAGCGTGAGTAGGGGAGGGTCAGAGAGAGGGAGACACAGAATCCGAAGAAGGCTCCAGGCTCCAAGCTGTCAGCACAGAACCTGATGCAGGGCTCGAACTTATGAACCCAGAGATCATGACCTGAGCCCAAGTCCGATGCCCAACTGACTGAGCCACCCAGGCGCCCCTATAGTATTTTTAAATTAAGGCATGTACATGGCTTAAACATTTTTTTTAATGTTTATTTTTGAGAGAGACAGATTTCAAGCGGGGAAGGGGCAGAGAGACAGAGAGAGACAGAATCCAAGCTCTGAGCTGTCCGCACAGAGCCCGATGGGGAGCTCAAACTCACAAACTGTGAGCTCATGACCCGAACCGAAGTTGGATGTTTAACCGACTGAGCTACCCAGGCACCTGTACATGTTTTTATTAAAAAAAAAAAAAAAAAAATTTTAAATTTTTTTATTTTTATACACACACACACACACACACACACACACACAGAGCAGCATGAGTGTGGGAGGCACGGAGAGAGAGGGAAAGAGAGAATCCGTGCTGTCAGCACATGGAGCCCAATGTGGGGCTCGATCTCATGAACGTGAGATCATGAACTGGGTGGAAATCAAGAGTTGGATGCTTAGCCAACTGAGCCACCAGGTGCCCCTGTTTTTTAGACATGGTGCTATTGCACACTTAACAGACTATAGCATAGTATAAATGGAACTTTTAAATGCACTGGGAAGCCAAAATATTAATTTGGCTCATTTTATTGCATTAGTAGCTTTATTGCAGTGGTCTGGAACTGCAATACATCCAAGGAAGGCCTGTTTTTCTGCTGTAACTCAGGCCTGGAGAGGGCATCTGAAGGGGGCTTCTCAGAAACAGATCCAGGCCTGGGGCGCCTGGGTGGCTCTGTTGGTTAAGCCTGTGACTTCGGCTCAGGTCATGATCTCGTGGGCCGTGGGTTCGAGCCACACATCAGGTTCTATCATGACAGCTCAGAGCCTGGAACCTGTTTCAGATTCTGTGTCTCCTTCTCTCTGACCCTCCCCTGCTTGTGCTCTGTCTCTCTGTCTCTTGAAAAATAAATAAATGTTAAAAATTTTTTTTAAAAAAGGAAAGGAAAAAAAAAAAAACCCAGATCCAGGCCTGGGTATATATCCAAAATATGTGAAAGCAGACAGAGACTTGGAAAGATAGTTGTATGTTCGTGTTCATAACAGCGTTATTCACAATAGCCAAAAGGTGGAAGCAACTCAGGTGTCCATCAACAGATGAATGGATACACAAAATATGGCCTATCCATACAACAGAATATTACTCAGCCTTAAAAAAGCAAGAGAGTCTGAGATGAGCTAGAACATGGATGAACCGGGGCGCCTGGGTGGCGCAGTCGGTTAAGCGTCCGACTTCAGCCAGGTCACGATCTCGCGGTGCGTGAGTTTGAGCCCCGCGTCAGGCTCTGGGCTGATGGCTCGGAGCCTGGAGCCTGTTTCCGATTCTGTGTCTCCCTCTCTCTCTGCCCCTCCCCCGTTCATGCTCTGTCTCTCTCTGTCCCCCCAAAAAAATAAATAAACTTTAAAAAAAAAAAAAAAGAACATGGATGAACCTTGAGAACATTATGTTAAGTGAAGCATACCAGTCACAAAAGGACAAATACTGTATGGTTTTTCTTTTTCTTTTTAATTTTTTATGTTTTATTTATTTTTGAGAGAGTGCAAGTGGGGGAGGGGCAGACCGAGGGGGTCAGAGGATCTGCAACAGGTTCTGTGCTGAGACTAGCAAGCCTGATATGGGGTTTGAACTCATGAACTGTGAGATCATGACCCGAGCTGAAGTCGGATGCTCAACTGACTGAGCCACCCAGGTGCCCTTGGTTTTTCTTACATGAGCTGATTCACAGAGACAGAAAGAGTGGTCCTTACCAGGGGCTGGAGGGAAGGAGAAAGGGGAGGTGATACGTAATGGGTAAGAGTTTCAGTTTTGCAAGGTGAGTTTGGGAGATGGATGGTGGTGATGGTTTCACAAAACGTGAAGGTACTTAATGCCGCCTAATTGTACACTTAAAAATGGTTAAAATGGTAAACTGTATGTTAGCACAATGTAAAGAAAGGAGGAGGAGGAAGAAGAGGAAGAAGAAATAGATCTAGACCTTCTGACCCTCCTCCAGCCATGCCCAGGAGGAGGGAGGAGCCTGTGGGCTGAGGGTTCCTGCTTTCCTGGAACCCATGACTCTGCTGTGGACTTTCCCTTTGGGACTGTGGAATTCCCTGTCTGATGGCCTCAGATGCCTCTTCTCCAGGTCCACCCTCCAAGGGCAGTCTACGTCTTTGGCGTGTGTGCACACCTTGACCCGAGGGACGGTCAAGAGGTGGCTGGATATGGGTGTGGACAGAGCTTGGCACATGTGGGCTGGGGGACAGGATGGAGCTGTAAGTGGGAAGGAAACAGAGGTGGGTCTGGGGCAGGGTGACTCTCTCTGAATGGTCACATCCCCTTGAGGAGCTCAAGATCATCCAGAACTCCAGAGAACATCCAGATCAAAGCTTGCTTTCCAGGTTGTTGGGAAGAGTCCTTTGTCAGGGAAGGAGAAGGCAAGCTTTACTGGGTGGTTGTTGGTTGATGTGATGTTGCCAAATACTCAGAGAAGGCGGGACCTTCCTTGGTGTCCTGCCCTGTGTAGGGGAATCTAAGGTGGCCACCCAGGCCTGCTTTGTGACTGAGATGCTCACTTCTAGCCCCTGCGAGTGTCCACTGCTAATGGATCAGAGCTGATTGATATATAAGAATCGAAGAAAGGCCTTTGGCCAAAGGGAGCTACCTCACCGAGTCGGTGGTGTCCCCCAGAGGAAGCCACATCCAGCCACTGGTTGATGCAGGAGTATGAAGCCAGCCCCTTGCTTCAGTTTGGGACAGCCCCACATGGGACTGACTGGGTCCTCTGCGCATCCGGGTCACAGGCCGCCACCACCTGTGGCCCTGACTTCCCTGCAGGTGTCATTATGTGCACCTCCATCTCAGAGTCTGTTTCTAGGGATCCGATCCAAGACATTCTGTGCTCACTGATGGTAGTGATGGACCTGGGACTTCTCTCTCTAGGCAATTCCCTGAAGGCCAGGAGCCTCATCTCTCTTTCATGGTGACATCTCCACTACTCCTTCCCCCTGACAGACACAATGCCCCACTTGGACCAAACCAGACAGAGTATAAAAATTATACAGTCCCGGATAAAGTGTACAAAGAGTTGTTCACTTGGGGGCCAGGGAAGCCCTCCCTGAGAAGGTGATTTCTGAGCAAGTTCTGAAGGACAGGAGAGAGTGAGCTGCGAGGGTGTCTGAGGGAAGGGCAATCTAGGTAGGAGAACAGGCAGTGCAAAGGCCCTGAGGTGAGAGAAGCCCTGGAATATGCAAAGATAATGAGGAGGCTGAGTGTTCTGGAGTGAGCTAGGAAGAGAGAGTAGGAGATAAACTCAGAGGGGGGGGGTCTGGAGGCCATGCAGGGTCATTTGGTTTTTACTCAAAGTGAGATGGGAGCCAGGGGGAGTTTTAAGCAGAGGAGGGATGTGACCCAACAAGTTGTATTAGATCACTCTGGCACTGGTATTGACAACAGACATCTGGTTGTAATAATAATCAAATACCTAGAAATGTTGAGCCTTTACTATGTACCAGTAGGCCGCTGGATCATGGAGGCAGTACTATTGTGTCCACTGTATGGAAGAAGAGAGCAAGTCTCAGAGAGGTTGAGTCACTTGTCCAGAGTAACAGAGCTGGGAACTGGAGGTGCAGGGATTCGAGGGGACTTCAGAGCCCTAGATCTTAACTGTGGCACTTTGGTGCTCCATCAGGGAGCTGGCAATCTCAGCCCTGGTTGGGTTGAAGGAGGTCAGGTGGGGATCAGGCTCTGGAAGGACCCAGAAGCCAACACTCCCCAGTCTGGCAGCCCTACCTAGGAGATCTGAAACACCAGCTGAACTCAGAGGACCCATACTCAGCCTTATACCTTGAGGATGTGGTATCCCCAGAACTGGGTGTCCTGGTTGACAGCATGGGGCACACCCAGAGGCAGGATGTCTAGGAACCTAAGGAGCTCGTGGAGGACAACATCTGTGTCTGGCATGCAGGCCCCGTCCCCCAGGCAGGGTAGTCTCTCTGGCCTCATGACTCAGTCAGTCTCTCACTCTATGAGCTCCATTCAGAAAAGGGTGGGAAAAAGTTCTGGCCACGGGAAGGCTTATTGCCTTGGGCATCTATCTCCACCCTCAGCATCCCAGTCTTCAAGCCCACGATTGTGATCGCGTTAACAGCAGTCATCCTGCATCCTCTCAAATGATACTCTCCCCACCCCCCAGCAATGTGCTGGGAGTCCCAGGTCTTTGCACCCAGCCTGCTGACTTCAGGCTGAAAGCCTGAGTACTTTAGAGAGGTCAAGAGCCCATATGTGAGGGCGGTATTGGTGGTCTCATCCTGGCAAAAAAAGATGTCATAAGCAGAACTGAACAAATTCTTTTGGCTGAATTGTGTGCGTGGGTCCCTTGCTTCTACACACAAAACCACACAATGCCAGAATCAGAGAGAAGCCAAAAGAAGCCATCTATCTAGACCAGGGACGGCAGACAGATGGCATTCCTTAGTACACTTCCACTTCCTTGGTCTTTGTCCACAGCAGGCATTATCAATCAATCTCAGCACTCTTTTTTTTTTTTTTTTAATGTTTATTTATTTTTGAGACAGAGAGAGACAGAGCATGAACGGGGGAGGGGCAGAGAGAGAGGGAGACACAGAATCGGAAGCAGGCTCCAGGCTCTGAGCCATCAGCCCAGAGCCCGACACGGGGCTCAAACTCACGGACCGTGAGATCGTGACCTGAGCTGAAGTCGGACCCTTAACCAACTGAGCCACCCAGGCGTCCCTCAGTCTCAGCACTCTTGTGCACTAAACCTCAGAATCTTTCTCAGTCTCTCATGAAACGAACGTTGACACATGAGATGAAGCCCATTTATAGTCCTAGATCTAGACCAAAACCTCTGTTATCAGGACATCAATTTTACTGATGGAAAACCCGAGATCCAGAGATGTGGGGAAAACTACCCGGTCACGCAGGCAACTAAAAGGTAGAGTGGGGGATTTGGGACCCAGGTCTCCTGAGTCCCATCCAAGGATGATCCAAGACCCTCAGCCCCCACAGATCCCAGAATGAAATGAATCTTACTCCAAGGCTCCCCTGCTCCCCATGTGGATGGGAAAGGTGTCAGTGAAGATCCAGGGAGAAAGGGGCCCTGGAGAGAAAGTATCTTGGTACCTGTTGCTCCCTCTCCCTTGAACACTGTTCCCCACCATTCTTCTCACTTCTCCTGGGTCATGCCTATTTATCCCTTGGGTCTCAAATTAGATGGAGTCTCCTCCAGAAAGCCTTCTCTGACTTCCAGACTGGCAGGCACTGCTTGAGCTTCAACTCTGACCCCTCTCCCTGAGCCTCCCTACCCCCCAACACTGTCCATGAGCCAAACGCTGAACTGGCCACTGAAAACACCAAACAGATTAGGCCCTTGCCCTGTAGGAACCAGAATTTGTACATCTGAAAATCTGCCTCCTGCCCCTCACTCTTCACTTCCACTTCTGAAGACCTCTGTTTATTGTTGTTAATTCGGTGGTGCATTTGGTCCATATTCTTGTTTAATGCTTGTAACAATTTGGGAAAAATTTACGACTCCCCATTTTATAGATGAGGGAACTGAGGTCCATCAGGGAGGACAGCCACTTGCCAAGACTTACACGTGGTAGAACTTGCTTTTAAATTCAGGCGTACAGGACTCCAGGGTGGCTCAGTCGGTTAAGCGTCCGACTTCGGCTCAGGTCATGATCTCATGGTTTGTGGGTTCGAGCCCCGCGTCGGGCTCTGTGCTGACAGCTCAGAGCCTGAAGCCTGTGTCAGATTCTGTGTCTCCCTCTCTCTCTGCCCCTCCCCCACTCGTGCTCTGTCTCTCTCTGTCTCAAAAATAAATAAACATTAAAAAAATTTAAAAAAAATAAATTCAGGCGTACAGGACTCCAGGGTGCAGGTTTGAAGCCTCTACAGCAAGAGTTCTTGAACTGGGGTCCAGGCACCCCTAGAATTCAGGGGGCCCTTGAACTTGGATGGAAAATAAAATTGCAGTTTTTCACTTACCTCTATCTGAAAGGTGGCCTTTCCTTCGGTTACGAAGGCAGATGACAGTGACCGTGGTGTTAAGCCGTAATGGTGCCTTTATCACCCGTGGAGACCATAGGCATTCTCATAGCACATTACAGGTCTAGTTCTTTTTTTTTTTTAATTTTTTAATGTTTATTTATTTATTTATTATTTATTCTTTCAATGTTTATTTTTGAGAGAGAGTGAGACAGAGTATGAACGGGGGAGGGTCAGAGAGAGAGAGAGAGAGAGAGGGAGACACAGCAGAATCCAAAGCAGGCTCCAGGCTCTGAGCTGTCAGCACAGAGCCTGACACAGGGCTTGAACTCATGGTGCACGAGATCATGACCTGAGCTGCAGTTGGACGCTTAACCGACTGACCCACCCAGGCGCCCCGAATTAAATTTTTTTTAGAATCAAGTTAGTTCACATACAGTGTAGTCTTGGCTTCAGGAGTAGAAACCAGTGATTCATCTCTTATGTACGACACCCAATGCTTGAAAAGTACCCTCCTTTAATGCCCATCACCCATTTAAACCATCCCTCCACCCACCTCCCCTCCAAAAACCTTCAGTTTGTTCTCTGCATTGAAGAATCTCTTATGGTTTGCCTCCCTCTCTGTTTTTATCTTATTTTTCCTTCCCTTCCCTTATGTTCATCTGCTGTGGTTCTCAAATTCCACACATGAGGGAAATCATATGATATCTGTCTTTCTCTGCCTTATTTCACTTAGCATAATATGCTCTAGTTCCATCCATGTTGTTGCAAACGGCAAGATTTCACTCTTTTCATTGCTGAGTAGTATTCCATTGTGTATATACACTACACCTTCCTTATCCATTCATGGACGTCGAAGGACGTTTTGGCTGTTTCCATAGTTTGGCTATTGTTGGTAGCACTGCTATAAACATTGGGCAGGCACATGCACCCTAATGAATTAATTTTTTCTAAGTTTATTTATTTTGAGAGAGAAAGAGAGAGCACACGTGCACAAGCAGGGGAGGGGCAGAGAGGGAGAATCCCAAGCAGGTGCTGCACTGTTAGTTCAGAGCCTGACGCAAGGCTTGAACTGATGAACCAAGCTGTGAGATCACGACCTGAGCCGAAGTTGGATGCTTAACCTACTGAGCCACGCAGGTACCCCATGAATTAAATGTTTTTAGTTGTGGTAAAATACACATAAAATTTACCATTTTAACTATTTTAAATTGTATAGTTCAGTGGCATTAAGTCCATGCACGATATTGTACATCCCCCCCCGGAGCTAGTTCCTGAACTTTTTCATCACCCCAAAAGGAAAACCCTGTGGTTTTAGGCAGTTGCCCCCCCCCCACCCCCCTTACTCCCCTGGTCTCTGGCAAAGACAGATCTGCTTTCTGTGTCTGTGGATTTGCCTCCTCTGGACATTTCATATCAAGAGAATCATAGTCAA
>NW_024422776.1:0-31386 GCF_014898765.1 Herpailurus yagouaroundi | reverse complement strand
AAACAACCAAAACCCCCAACTCTTCCACAGCTGGCGGCCCCACTTGTGCCCCCTGCAGACTCTGTCCCTGTGTTTCTCTATCTCTGCCTCTCTCTTGCTCTTCTGTTCTCTTGCTGTTTCTTTTGTCCCTTCCCTTCCTCTGCCTCCATCCCTACACTATATTCCTCGTCTATTTCTTGGCTTCTCCCTGTCCTGCCTCTGACTCTCAGCATATCTTTTTTTGTAATCTGGTGTGTATTTCGCACTTACACAACGCCTTGATTGGGACCTTGACTTTTCTCCAGAAATACTTAATCTGTGTTTAGATTTCATGAAATTTGTAACTGAAAAACTAGGTTCACATACCCAAGTTGCTCCAAATGTACTTGTAAGTTTTCTAACCACTGAAGTGAGTATCAATTCTAACTAAAATTAAGTTTCACATTTTCTGCTAGCCATGTTTCGAGCGCTTAATAGTTACATGTGGCAAGTGGCTACCATATTGAATGATGCAGCTCTAACCTGCCGTTGTGTCTCTCGGTAAAACTGTCCACCTCTCTCTGCCTCACTCTCCCCATTTATAAAGTGGGGATGACAACCGTACCTACCTTAAAGGGTGAGGACTGAGTGAGTTACTCTGTGTAAAGCACTTTATGGCTCTCCTTCAGTGATACCCGGGGCTCGAATGGGGCCATGGCTCAGTGCCAGATACACAGCACAGCAGGGGCCAGGACCTGGGTCAGGAAAGTCCATGGTGGCACCTCTCCCAGATCAGTGAAGTTAAGGCTCCACCCCTGAATTCAAGATATCGGGACTATCAGTCCTTTTTTCCTGGATCAGGAGAGTATGATTCAACCTCTGGGGTCATAGTCCTGCGACCTGCAAAGGGTTGGCCAACGTTGTAAGAGAGATGATGTTGCTTCATATTCCCCCACTCCCTTTTGAGGGAGAGAGACAGAGTGAGGTGGAAACCCAGGCCCAGGGCACGACGGGTGCATGTGGCACATTCCTTCACGTCCTGGACAAATCTGGACTGAGCCTGCTGGAGGCCGGGCCTGATGATGGAGACACACATGAGCGCAAGGGACATCAATCAAATTGCACCCAGTTCCTGCATTCCTGGAGCTCAGAATCTAAAGGCAGAAACAGAAACACCAAGACAGAGATAGCAAAGGATAGAGAGATAGTCACACAAGACTGTCTGAGAGGGTCAGAGAAATGTCCTGCAATGTGAAGGAAGAGCCAGAGATGGGGACAGAAGTGCCAGGCACTGCTCAGAGCAATCAGAGAGCCGGGGATGGGGAGGGAACTGAACGCCACACCCGCCAGGCCTCCGTCTCTGTCTCTCTTTCTCTCTGAGTCTCCCCATTTCTGTGCCTCTCCTTCCTCCTGTCCTCCCATCCTCTCATCAGTGGCTGTCACCAGGGGAAGGGGGTGGAATAGGGGGTTGGAGGTAGACACCAGCCACCTAAAGGTCCCACAGAGACAGGGATTGGGAGACGCACAAACACGCAGGCACACCCAGACTCACGCATGGGGTGGGGGGGGGGGGGGACTTGCGCCCAGATGCACACACATGTAAGCCCTGACACAGGCAAAAACATATATGCAACCTCATGCAGATGCATACACAGAAACACACCAGCACGTTCACGTGAATACAACAGCGCTCTGCATATAAAGTCATACCAGCACAGGCACAGACGCAAGGAGGCGTGGGACTTACGCAAGCCAGAGCACTTCAAGCCGAATGCGCATGCTCACCCATAGCCGCAAAACAAACACAGCATGTGAGCACCGGGCACATGCACTCTCGTGGGCTTTGGAATCGCTACCGCCTGGTCTCTGCCAACATGTACAGGGTTGTGTGAGCCGGAAGAATGGGACGTCCCATACTTGAAAAACACACCACCCTTTTAAGTTCACACTCTTGGACGTGATGAGAGGGGAGGCGGGGAGTGAATGCAGTTACATAACTGGGTGGGGTAGTCAGCTCAGGATAAAAGGCCCAGCTCAATCAAGGCTGAAGTTGGGACAAAGACAGTTGGGCCGGGCCATGGAGCTCAGTGTCGTTCTCCTTCTTGCTGTCCTCACGGGACTCCTGCTTCTGCTGGCCAGGGGCCACCCGAAGGCCCATGGCCACCTCCCACCAGGCCCCCGTCCTCTGGCCTTCTTGGGGAATATTCTGCAGATGGACAGAAGAGGCTTACTCAAATCCTTCCTGAGGGTGAGATGCCGATGCATGGGGTCTGAGGGTGACTCACTGCCCCTGGACCTGGGGATCACTCCCCAGAAGGAGTGAGGGCATCCTTTCAGGCTCCAGGGGTGGGGTGTATGAAGGTTGGCGAGGGAGGTGCATGGAGGTGAAGCATGGTAGCTGGTGGTCAGATGGTCAGAGGCGTCCCTGCTCAGTTCAAGTGTGTGGGCACGGGCCCCGGAGGGGGGGGGGGGGTGCCCACGCGGAGGCGTCTGGGCGCAAGCCGTGGGTATAGAATTTCATACTCTTCTGCCACCGCCTGTGGAGTCTCTGGGCGCCTGCCCGGCCCTGGAAGAGAGAGAAGGGGCAGAGTCACCAATCATAAGTTTCTCCCCTGGCAAGAAAAGAGAGCGGAGATTGGCCCAGGTAGATGCCAGGAGGAGAAGGAAGACGGGAGGAGGCACAAGGTTCTTACCAATAACGGTCACAAATGTGCAGAAATGGCTGACCCTGGAGTGTTTACCAGGCTCTGTATCACTGCTTTCTACGCATGATTTTACGTGTGGTTATCGATTTATTTATGAATAATGTAATCTACACCGGTGCACCCTCGTGGCAACAGAAGAACTGGGTCACCGACATAACTGCCAGCTTACATACCCTGAGGCCACCACACTCCTGAATCTTGGGTTTGTCATCCCTTTGCTTTTAAGAGAGAATTTTCCCACAAGTGGAGGGATGGGTATGCACAGGCCCCGAGTACTTTTTACTTCAGTGCCTCCCAAGGGCACCACGTTTTTCTATAAACTCCTAGGCTTGATTTCTTTGCTCAGAATTACATGGCTAGGATTTATCTGTATCGCTGTGGGAACTCATCAGGTCTGGCTTACCACACGCCTGCGGGCGAGGAGAGGTACTGTCCTTCCTTATCTCACAGGTATGGACCGTGAGGCTCAGCCTGGGGAGGACACTTGTCCTCAGTCACACAGCTGGGACTTCATGGAGGGAAAGCTGGGGTCTGGCACAGAGGTGTCCTCATCTCCAATGTCCTCCTGGGCCAAAGCTACCTAATGATTTGGGGATCACAAATCCTTTGAGAATTTGGTTAAGCTGTGGGCTCTCTCCCCTGCAAATGTCCACAAAGATTTTTACATACAATTTTGAGAGTTCCAGACCCCCTCAAGTTCTTCCATGGAACTTCCAGGATTCTTTAGGGGTCCATGATCCTCCATTATTATTGCATCTTTGGAGACAGGAAGGGAGAGAATGGACTAAGGGGTGTCACGATGGGACAGGTCGGAGAAGGTGGCCCCGCTCCTCCTCCATTCCCTAGTATGCTCCCAGATCTTTCTAGAGTCAGACAGATGTGGATTTTGTGTTCCAGAGTCAACTCTTACTCATTGAGTCTCAGTTTCCTCCTCTGTTAAAATGAGATGGTGGTGAGAATGTGTGTCTTATAACATTAATGAGGACTGGGTGGCATACTGCATAGAGAGCCTGGTGTATATAGTAAGTGCTCATTAAATGGCAGCTCTTTTGATCCATTCATTCAACAGTCATTTACAGGGCACCTTCTGTGTCCTGGGAATATTCTAGGCATTGATGATGTGGCTTTGGACAAGGCATACAAGTTAAGCAAATAAGGAAATACTAGGTAGACAAGAGCTATGATTAAAAGAAAGCCAGGTGCTATTTTAGAAAGTGGTGGAGCTACTTTAGATTGAATAGTGGGGGAGAGGCTCAGTCTCGCTGTGTCTGTGAGCAGACACCCTGCAAGATGTAGGAGCAAAGCACCGTAGAGAGGCAGGTGTCAGTGCAAGAACACTGAAGCGAGAGCAAGCTCGGCATGTTTGGGGGAGAACATGGAGGCTGGATCTGAAGGAGGGAAGGTGCGAAGGGGAGGACAAGCAGAGGGGTGATGCAGCCACCTCATGCAGGGCGATGTGGATCAAGGTGGAGACCTCAGATCTTACCCTCAGCGCAGTGGGGGGCATTGGAGGGTTTGGAGCCAGTTAGGGGTATTAATTAATTTACATTTTCATAGGGAATACTCTGGCTTCAGACTGGGGTGAGGTGGGTGGCCAACTGATCGTAAGGGGAGAGGAATGGCAGTAGGGAGACCATAAGGAGGCTCTGCAGAGATCAGTGGGAGAGATTTTGCAGTAAACTTAATCTTTTCATGATTTTAAGTCAAATTTTAGTGAGGCTTAACATGACCCCTAAAAGTGCACAAGTCGTAAACGTTCAGCTCAGTGAATTCTCTCAAGCGACATACTCTTGTAATTGACATATAGGTAAGTAACAACACGTCCTGTCCCCAGAAGCCACCCTCCAGTCCCCTTCCAGTCACCACCCTCTCACTATCTTGACTTCATAGAAATAGAGTTAGGACATATGGACACTTTTGTGTCTGGTTGATTTGGCTCAACACTACGCCTGTGAGTTTCATTCAAGTCTTGGCTGTAGCGTGGGTTCTTTTTCATTGCTGCATAATTATTCCATGGCATGACTATATCGCCATATATTTATTCTCTATCAGCGTTGCTGAGAATTTTATTTGAAAAACTTCAATGGGCGCCTGGGTGGCTCAGTCTGTTAGGCTTCCGACTTCGCCTCAGGTCATGATCTCGTGGTTTTTGAATTCAAGCCCTGCATCGGGCTCTGTGCTGACTGCTCAGAGCCTGAAGCCTGCTTCGGATTGTGTGGCTCCTTCTCTCTCTGCTCCTCCCCTCTTCACACTCTGTCTCTCTCTCAAAAATACATAAATGAAAGTTTTTTAAAAATCTTCAGCGAATCAGGTTGTTGGTATTTTGGTGAACCGACGTACACATTTTGGTTGGGCGTGCATCTGGGAGTGAAGTTAATGAGTCATTGAATGTGCATGTGTTTAGCTTCAGTAAATACCATGGAGCAGTTCTGCAAATCCCTGTACTGATGTTATGTCACGAGCATCCCCAAAGCTGTCCTTTTCTCTTCATGTCTACCAAGCGGTTTAGGGTAGTTCTCTGGGGAAATTGTCAGGAGAAAGACAGCAGGTTGACGTTGGGTCACAGGAAGGATGACCCTTCAGTTTCAATGCTGGGGAGATCTGGTTCGACTCAAGGGTATAGGCAGAAGTAAGAGATATTTAACCATCTGTACTGCTTAGGGCACCAACCATGCAGACTCTGGCTGGGTCATGGGTTAATCCTTTAGTTGCTGGGTCCCGGGAAGGGGAGGGCACCCTGGGGTGGAGGCTCTTGGGGTACTCAGTAGCTAATTGCCAATCTATACATGAGTGTTTTTATGGTTTAACAACTGGGATGGCCACATGGGTGCACATTGGCTAACAGTAACCTTGGGCGTGGATATGCTTCACAGCTCCGAGAGAAATACGGGGATGTCTTCACGGTGTACCTGGGTCCAAGGCCTGTGGTCATGCTGTGTGGGATAGAGGCCATACGGGAGGCCCTGGTGGACCAAGCTGAGGCCTTCTCTGGCCGGGGGAGAGTCTCTACTGTAGAACGAATCTTCCAAGGCTATGGTAAGGACCTCAAAGGCACCTGGAGGGGAATGATGGAAGATGGAAATTGGGGAGGGTGAGTCTTGGAAGGGGGGATAAGAGGCACAGAGGGGCCCGGAGTCCCTTCCAACCCTCTTGGCAATCCATGCCTTCCCTACACCCGCAGGTGTGATCTTTGCCAACGGGGAACGCTGGAAGCTCCTTCGGCGATTCTCTCTGGCCACCATGAAGAACTTCGGGATGGGGAAGCGGAGTATAGAGGAGCGGATTCAGGAGGAGTGTCAGTGTGTGGTAGAGGAACTGCGGAAAACCCAGGGTGAGTCCCCGGAGAATGGGTATGCAGGGTGCGTGGCAACAGAAAGACTGAGGTGTATCCGTGGGCAGAGAAAGAGAGGCAGAGATAGAGAACGACCCTGAGAGACCATCCAACAGAGGGACAGACAGAGATGGGTAGGAATGGAACACAGGGAGCCAGAAGAGATATGGGGTGTATAGTGTCGAGAGTAACTCAAGGACATAAACTTGGTTATGTATTAGCACGCTATTTACTTGGGTTCAGGGAAACCAACCCATGGATGACTTGTATCTGCAAGGGCAAAAATAAGACTTACATTAAAGCAGGCAAAGAGAGAAAGGGAAAAAGGATAGACACTTTGAAAATGACAAAGTGGGTTTTCATTCTTCTTGGTGAACTATTGACAAGCTGTCAGCGAGCAAGATGGGCAGCTGGGGCGTCCTGCCCTCAGGCAGCTGGGATGGGCTGTCAAAGAAGCACTTCTGAGGGGGGCCTGGGTGGCTCAGCCAGTGAAGCATCTGACTCTTGATTTCGGCTCAGGTCATGATCTTACGGTTTGTGAGTTCGAGCCCTGCGTCCGGCTCTGCGCTGACAGCCCAGATTCTCTCTCTTTCCCCCTCTCTCTTTGCCTCTACCCCACTCATTCTCTCTCTTTCTCTCTCAAAATAAATAGACTTAAAAAAAAAGAAAAGCAGTTCTACTTACTTTTGGATTCTCCATATAAGGGTGTTTATGAGACATAAAGATGACAGGGTCCTTTCGTAAGAGATTTCGAGAGGTAAATGTACAGGCTGGGAGGGAGAGGCAGAGGCCGAGACATAGGGAGCAATAGAGGACTAGGGGCAGCAGACCATGAAGACAGACTCAGATGGAAAAAGAGCGACTCCGATGGAGAGAGATACGGAAGGGAAAAGAGACACAGATGGAGAAATGAAGACAAAGAGACTGGAAGAGACCGGGAGAAGCAAAAAGAAACCAAGGCAGAGAGAAACCAAGGTAGAGAAAATGAGACTGACAGACAAGCTCAGGAAAGGGTGTGCAGGGGAGCAAGAGAAGACGGACAGGTGAGACCCGCAGAGAGAGGCTGATGCCATGACACTTCCGGGTGGGTGCACAGTCCATGCCCCCCTCCCATCCAGGGAGGTCAGGATGTATACAGACATCAACCGTCAAGTGCAGAACGATTCCCTGGGGACCAAAGAGCCCTGGAGGTGGAGAGAAGAGATGAAGGGAGGGGATGGCAGACAAGGGACAGGGAGAGCAGAGCTTTTAACCTTGCACATGTGATTGACTGAACACCTGCCCTGCACCCATCTGCCCCTGGGACTTAACTACCTGCCCCCAGGGTCAGAGCTGAGGCCTGAGAGGGACCCACCACACAGCCTCCATAGCCCGACGACCCTGCAGACAATAACAGAACGGCACTTTCCCCCCAGGGTTGTGGTGGGAATTTAGTAAAATAATACATGAAGTGCTGAGAACAGGACCTGGCTGGCCCATCATCTGGGCTGGTGAATGTTAGCGGTTCCTGTTCCTGCTTCTTTGTCATCACTGAGGGAGGGAGGGCAGTCACATGGAGATGGGGCAGTGGTCAAGTGCTCCCAAGGCCTTTGTGTGAGTCCGTGTCCCATGACCTGTGCCTCCTCCTCCTAGGAGCCTTCCAGAACCCCACCTTCCTTTTCCACTCCATGACTGCCAACATCATCTGCTCCATTGTCTTTGGAACACGCTTTAGCTACAAAGATCCCAAGTTCCTGCGGTTGCTGGACTTGTTCTACCAGACCTTCACGCTCCTCAGCTCCTTCTCCAGCCAGGTCAGGGAGCTGGTGTGGGAGGCTGGTGTGTGAGGTGGATATCTAGGGCACAGGGAAAGGGGTGATCTGCTTTGGTGTCCCAGAAATGCAGCTTTGGGCTGGAAGGGGGGCACAGACAGCAGGGAGGGACAGGGACACTGAGCAGTAGAGGGCGGGAGGGACGGGAGACAGGGATGGGGAGCCTAGGATGAGGAGGCAGAGATGGAGAGTCAGAGAGTCAGCAAGAGAGACCAAGACATGAGGGTTTGGAAGAGGAGAGGGAAGGACAGGGCGAAAGTGACGACGAAGAGCAGAGATCAGAGATTCTGAGAGGCAGAGTGGAGGAGACAGAGGGAGAGAATAGGACTCAGACTGTCAGGCTCTCTAGTCTTCTGTTCCTGATTGCTGCAAATCTTCACCTCTGTCTTTGGCAAATCTCCTCAATTGAAGAAATTCAAGGATACGTGAAAATAAGGGACCACATTTCTTCATTTTCCCCATTTCCCTGCCCACATTTGGTCTTTTTAAAAATATCTCCCAGATTATAAAGTAATATGCTCCTCTTTTAAAACAAAATAGTGTGGTTTCTCTTTCTCAATGAATCTGGAAATACCACGATTATACATTAAGTTTAAAAAATTAAACTGCAGAACAGTATGCCTCATTATGGTTCGTACCCAGGAGTGTATGTCAGATTTGTGTGTAGGACTGTTCCAAATGGTTAGTCACAAACTCCCATGACCTCCTGCTAGACAGTCTGATCCAAAAACCTAGGATGGGGCCCAGAGTGAATATTTGCAACAGGTGCAGCAGGTGATTTCACTTTTCTCCTCCCACAGAGAACCACAGAGAGAAAAAAGTCTAGCGTGAAATTCACCAGAGAGATATCAATGGTTATCTCTAAAAATTAAGAAAGAATTTTACATTGCACTCTCTGTTTCCACCTTTTTTTTTTTTTGCAATTATTTGCAACAGTTAGGTATTACATTAATTCTCAGACAATATGGTAGAAATATGTTCCAAAATAAATAGTCCTAAGCAGGCAGTAGGCTCATCTTGTGTATGCATCACGTTATCAATGTTTGGTGCAGCCAAGGAGATGTGAGGGGTGGAAAGAGTCAGAGAGGTCCGAGCCAAACAGATCCACTGGGCGAAGTAGGCAATAGAAGCACAGAGAGCCAACCACCTGGCTGACTCAGTCAGTAGACCAGGCGACTCCTGATCTAGGGTCGTGAGTTCGAGCTCCACACTGGGTGTAGAGATGATTTAAAAGAAAAAAGTAGCTGCAGAGAGACAAGTGAGAAGAGACACACATGGGTAAGGAGAGGCGCCAAGGAGAGAGGTGTGGCAGCAACCAAAACTGGACGGGAGGATGAGGGAGGGAGAGACAGAAGGAGAAAAATGGGAGAATTAACAGATCAAAGGAGACTTAGAATCAGTGAGTGAGAGGCAGAGACAGAAACAGAGAGGCAGAGCAAGATGAGATTCTGCCCTACCCAGGCCCCAGGAGGGCTCCCCTCCCTGTGACTCACTGGCTCCGCCCCAGGAGGACCTCACAGCCCCTTCTCTGCTGCAGGTGTTCGAGCTTTTCTACAACTTCTTGAAGTACTTTCCAGGTACACACAAGCAAATCTACAAAAACGTGCAGGAAATCATAGCCTTCATTGAGGACGCTGTGGAGAAGCACCGTGAAACCCTGGACCCGAGCACCCCCCGGGACTTCATCGATGCCTACCTGATCCGCATGGACAAAGTGGGGGTTGGGGGAAGGGAACAGGAGGGGGCAGGGAGGGAGGAAAAGATGGCCGCGAAGAGAAGAAGGGTGGGGAAAGGGGGAAGGGAGTGGGGAAGAGGGGAGGGAGATTGGGAAAGGGAGGAGAGACTCAGGAACCAACTGAGGGGAAGAGGAAAAAAGGGGAAAGTTGGGAGGAGAGAGGGAGAGAGAGCCAGGTGGTGTGAGACCCAGCAGCAGGGGAGGGCGCCCCCAGGCAAGAGCGTGCAGCAAAGCCCCCGCTCCCCTGACACGCCCCCTACCGCTCGGATTCAGGAGAAGTCCGACCCCAACAGCGAATTCCACCATCGGAACCTCGTCTGCACGCTGCTCTCCCTCTTCTTCGCCGGCACGGAGACCACCAGCAGCACGCTCCGCTACGGTTTCCAGCTCATGCTCAAGTACCCTCACGTCACAGGTGGGTGGGCGGGGACAACCGATCGAGGCAGGGGGCAGGGGCTTCTCACCCCTTTGGGAGCTGCAAAAGTGCAGCTGGGATCCTTCCTGAATGAGGGAGGAAGCGTTCACCTCCTATATATACCAGGAGCGCTGCAGGTTTTGAATGAGCCCCTGACTAAGGCAGCCCCGCCGGTGGATGGATGAACAATCCGTCGGTGTGTTCTCCCATCATGTAAAGGCAGACTCCTCTCTCTGCCCACCCATCCATCCATTTGTCTATCCTTTTATTTGTTACCTGTATTTATTACCTGTATACTCAGATTCTTTCACCTATGATTGATTCAAGGACCTAGGCTTCCATTATTTACTTGGATTAATTGATTCAATTGTTGATCTTTTGAAACAGGGATTCATGAATGAAGTACTTGTCATTGATTCATTGGCACGTTTGTCCATGCATGCATCCATCTGCCCTATGAACTAGATTTCATTCCTTAATTCTTCCATCGGTCTTTCAATCCACCCTTCATCCATTTATTATGCATTTAGTTCAATTAATTCATCACTGATTATTTATCTGTCATTCAATCCCTCCATCTATTTGTTCCTTTTTTTTTTTTTTTCAACGTTTATTTATTTTTGGGACAGAGAGAGACAGAGCATGAACGGGGGGCGGGGGCAGAGAGAGAGGGAGACACAGAATCGGAAACAGGCTCCAGGCTCTGAGCCATCAGCCCAGAGCCCGACGCGGGGCTCGAACTCACGGACCGTGAGATCGTGACCTGGCTGAAGTCGGACGCTTAACCGACTGCGCCACCCAGGCGCCCTGTTCCTTTTTTATACCTATTTTATTTTACCTATTTTTATACCTATTTCATCACTTTTTGATACCTGTTATTTCACTAATTTATTTATTTATTTATTGCTCTATAGATCTAGCCATCCATTCATTTATGCAATTGATTTACTGGTTAATCAGGTTCACTTATTTGTCTATGGGCCATTTATTAATTAATGACCCAATAATTCATATATTGATGATAAACAAATACATACATCCATTCACTAATGTTCTTTCATTCATCACTCTTTCCATTCATAAGTCGACTGGCTTATGTACTCATTTATCCAGGTGTTTGTGGGTTAATGTATTGATCTATTTCATGGTTATATTCCTGACACCTAGCACAGTGTCTCATCTATAATACACACACAATAAATATTAGGTCATTTTCTACTCTTTTTGTTTTTAAAAAAATTTCAATGTTTATTTTTGAGAGAGGGAGAGAGGGGAGAGGGTGAATGGGGGAGGAGCTGAGACCGAGGGGACAAAAAATCCAAAGCAGGTTCTGTAATGACTGATGTGGAGCTCAAAGTCATGAACCTTGAGATCAGGACCTTAGCTGAGGTCAGACATTTAACCGCTTAATTGACTGAGCCGCCCAGGCTCCTCTCCAGTCTTTTTAGAGGGAAAATTTTGACAGGTTTATAGCCTTGAGTTCTTATGTGAAATTCTGTGCAAAATTGTGGTGTGTGCATGTGCGCATGCACACACGCACGTGAGTGTGTGTGTGTGTGTGTGTGTGTGTGTGTGTTTACCTGTGCCTGTGGGAAGATAATTCATAAGATTCAATAGATTTGAAAGGGTGAGAATTCTTGCTTCCCACCGCCCCCCCTCCCCGCCTCCCCCTCCTCCAGGCTTGTTGCTCTTAGGGGTGTCGATGACCTAACCCTTTATTACAGGTTTTTCCTGGCTCATTAGCCCACACAAAGCAGTGTCCCTGCTGAAATGTCTCTTTAAAATGAGGTTCCCTCAAACTGAGGGTTGATGGGGGGTGGGAGGGCAGGGAGGGTGGGTGATGGTTACTGAGGAGGGCACCGTTTGGGATGAGCACTGGGTGTTGTATGGAAACCAATTTGACAATAAATTTCATATATTGGAAAAAATAAAACAAAATGAGGTTCCCTGGTCCCACTCTTCTGTTCAGAGAGAGTCCACAAGGAGATTGACCAGGTGATTGGCCCACACCGCCTTCCATCCCTTGATGACCGAGCCAAAATGTCATACACTAATGCAGTCATCCATGAGATTCAGAGATTCAGTGACCTCTTCCCTATTGGCGCGCCGCACATGGTCACCAAAGACACTCACTTCAGAGGGTACTTCATGCCCAAGGTGAGGCCAGCTGGGCTCCCACATTTTTCCCGTGTGGGCATCCTGGGTTCTCTTAATCTCTGCACTTGACCTGTTTTTGGTTTTATCACTAGGGCCCTCTTGGTTTTTTGTTTGTCTGTTTGTTTGGTTTTGTTTTGTTTTTCAGGGTGGGCTGAGGAAAGGAATGGCAGTATCTGTTGACCTTGTGACTCTCCCTCAGGGCACTGAAGTATATCCCCTCCTGCACTCTGCTCTCAATGACCCACATTACTTTGAAAAACCAGATGCCTTCAACCCTGACCACTTTCTGGATGCCAATGGGGCACTGAAGAAGACTGAAGCCTTTATCCCCTTCTCCATGGGTAAGCCAGGCCTGCACTCTCTTTCCCAGACACCAGAGTGATAGGCCACTCTCTCTTTGAGACAGTCCAGGAGAGATCTTGGTTCATTGAGCAGCTACTATATGTCAGTTGCTTTACCTTTAACCCACTTCATCTTCCCTGCAGCCCTAGACAGGGCTTAAGAAGACCACATCCCAAAGCCACATCTTGGTAAGCTGGACCTTGGGAAAGTATTTTAACCTCTCTACGTCTTGGTATAGAGATACACGTTGGTATAAAATAGCTGATGAGCACTACTCTGAGCGTAGTGCTTTATTGGGGGCTGAAGATGATGCACTGGGCAAGTCACATAGAGACACATTCCCTGCCCTGGGAAATTTACAGCCCAGCAGGGGAGATGGGCATTTATCATTTGACCACAAAATAGTACCTAATTAAACTTAATTAATGCTTGCAATGTGCTTAGAACTGCTTGGCACAAAGTCGGTGCTCATGGATGTGATGATGATTATTATCATTAATCATAACTGTGATAAATGCTCTGAAAGGGACTTTGGGAACACAAAGAGGAAATACTGACTACTCTTGGTGGTCCGGTGAGGAAAAGCTTTCCTCGAAGCACTGGCTTCTAAGCTAAGACCTCAGGGGTGACTATCAATCAGCCACTAGGAAGAGTGTTCCAGGCAGAGGGAACAGCAAGTCAAAGCCTGAAGGTGGAGACAGCATGGAGTATTTGAGAAAGGAGACAAACCCAGGGATCCTGGAGTGTGGATTCTCAAAGGGGAGAAGGGTGAAGATCTCAGCTGGAGGGCCTTGGAAGCTGGGGGGCGTTTGGGCTTGACATGCCCTGACCTGTCTCTTTCCCCGTTCTCCACTATGTGGCCCCGTCTTGAGAAAACCCCAATGCCCAGAATCCTCATCCTTTGGGAGAAAGGAGGGCCCCCGAACCAAGGCCCTAGTCTTGAGTTCCATCAGTGACCCCAGTGACCCAGATCCCCTGGCTCTGCCCAGTGCTACGGCTTCCCCCATTTCATCCTAAGTGAGAGTTGGGCGACTTGTGGGATGGTGGGGTGGGGCCCATGATCCCATCCACTAGTCCTGTTCTAAGGTGAGAGAGAGAGGCAGAGATGTAGAGAGGGAAGGAGAGAGAGAGACAAAGGAAGAATGAGTGAGAACAATGGAGAGAAAGACAAAGAGAGACACAGAGAGAGACAGTGACAGGGGACAAGTGCCAGAGACTGAGTGCACAATGAGACAATACAGTGAGGAAGGGGAAATAGGAGAGAATAGGAGACAGAGAGAGAGGGGGAGGGAGAGAGTTTCAGATGGAATCAGATCCAAATGGACAGAGACAGGGAGCTTAAGATTGAAGAAAGTGGGCAAAAGAGGAAGGAGACAGAGGAGCAATGTCTGATGGGAGGTCAATCAGAGCAAAAGACTGATGCAGGATTGCCATGAGTGGAAAGAACGACAAACCAAGCCAAAAAGATGTTAGAGCCAACGGGATAGTGAAGGGTGTCCCAGTGGACAGTCCCAGGGATTGGGATTGGAAGAGAGGATGGGAGGGAGGCAGTAGGAGCCAGGCTGTTCTGGAAAGAACTGGGTCACAGAACCAGTCCCAGGAGAACTAGTCTAGAGCCCTGCTCTGAGTATCTCTAAGTCCCTGTTACCTAACTTCTGATGTGCCAAAAAGATACAGACATTTCCCCCAGAGCCGTCCACATAGGCATAATGTCTGACACCTTGACTGGTCTAGGAAATATCTGAATGGCCTTGCCATGGTGGCCAGCTTGCAGATCAAGAGCCATTGAGGTGGGGTGCCTGGGTGGCTCAGTCAGTTAAACGTGGGGCTTTAGCTCAGGTCATGAGCCACCCTTGGTGAGGTCGAGCCCTGTGTCAGGCTCTGTGCTCAGAGCCGAGAGCCTGCTTCAGATTCTGTCTCCCTCTCTCTCTGCCCCACCCCCTGCTCCCACTCTGTGTATTTGAGAGCGCTCTCTCAAAACTTAGTAAACATTAAAAAAGAAAGAGCCACTGAGGTAAAGGAGGCTTTCGGTGCCTCTTCCTGGGGTTCCTACTCCCTTTGTGTTATTTCTCTTCAAGCCCATGCTTCATAACCTACTGGAGGCTCTCACACCTCTGGGAATCCAAGGAAGCAGACCCATTCACAATTCTTTTTATTTATTTATTCATTTTAATAGCACGTGAGCATGGGCTCCTGAGCAGGGTAGGGGCCGAGAGAGAGGGAGAGAGAAAATCCAAAGCAGGCTCCGTACTATTCACGCAGAGATCAAGACCTGGGAGCCAAAATCAAGAGTCAGATACTCAAGCAACTGAGCCACCCAGGTGCCCCGCCCCATTCACAATTTTAAGTGTAGTTTGGTTTCCCCCCCAAACTTTTGAAGCCCATGGCTCTCGGACTGAGATAAAAAGACAACCCAGATACAGAAAAACACACACTGTGCCAGATACACCCTCATGCTCCCAACCGCACACACTGCCTCCATGTGCTCCCTGCCCCCCAATCCTCCTCACACTCTCCCCCCTCATACACTTCCCACACAACTCCCCTCCACTCTCCCCTCCATACTCTCCCCACATATTCCCCACACAACTCGCCTATACATTCCCTCCACACACTCCTCCCACACATACCTCCTGCCCCTCCCTTTCCTCCTTACCCACTCCCCCCAACACACTCTCCACCCCCACCCCTCCCCACGCCCTCACCCCCCCACACTCCCCACACTCCCCACACAATTGCCCTCCATACTCCCCACACAACTCCTCTTCACACTCCCCCCCTCCCCCCACATACACTCCCCATACAACTCCCCTCTGCATTCCCACCACAGGCTCCTCCCACACACCCCCACACATCCCTCCCATCCCTCCCTTTCCTCCTTACACATTCCCCCCAACACACTCCCCACCCCAACCCTCCTCACACCTCTGCCCTCCCCCACTCCCCACACAATTGCCCTCCACATTTCCCACACAACTCCTCTTCACACTGCCCCCCCCGTACTCCCCCCACACTCTCCCCCCCATATTCCCCTCCCATTCCCCCTTACCCACTCCGGGCCAACACACTCTCTGCCCCCACCCCTCCCCACACCCCTGTCCAGGTCTCACACCACAGGTTCCCCACACAACTGCCCTCCACATTCCCCTTACTTCCTCCACACACACACCCCCACACTCCCCCCCACACCCCCTACACTCCCTCCCACACAAACTGCCCACCACACATACATTCACCACCACAGTCACACACACTCCCCACCAGACACACACTCCCCCCCCCACCCCACACACACTTCTTACCACACACACCCAGAAACATACACAAACAATAACTACACCTATAGTATCCTTAGTACAGGCCAGGTCCTAGTCTGAGAATTTTTACAAATGTTAATTTCTTTAACTTCATAATAGTCCTTTGAAATAAGTACCATCCTCCTCATATTAGAGATGAAGGACATTAAAAATGTTGTCAGAAATGTGCACACACCTGCACATGTGGAGGCAGACACACACACACACACACACGCACACACACACACGCACACACATCTAACCTGAAGTGGGTGTTTATTCTCCAAGTGGCCGCTGAAGCCTCTGGAAATCTCACAGAAGCTACAAACTCTCCTGGAAAAACGTGCAAGGCACCTCCACCTGAACGTTAGCCCCTGGTTTCAGAGGGCTCGGGACCCCCCTAAAACACCACCCTGGATTGCAGGTTGAAGGCCAGTCCCATACAAATCTGTTGTTGATGGACACAGAAGTCTGGGCTTTGGGATGTGACCGGGCAAGGGATGTGCATCAGCTCTGTGCCCACATTGGTGACCTTCTGTGTTCACAGGGAAGCGCATTTGTCTTGGTGAAGGCATCGCCCACATGGAATTATTCCTCTTCTTCACCACCATCCTCCAGAACTTCTCTGTGGCCAGCCCTGTGGCCCCCGAGGACATCGACCTCACACCCCAGGAGAGTGGCATAGGAAGAGTGCCCCCAGTATACCAGATCAGCTTTCGGTCCCACAGAGGGGACTGAGAGAAGGGCCTCAAAGGATCCCAGGATCAGGAAGTATTCCCACCTCTGCAGAAGCCAGTTCCTTGACTGGCCCTGGGTCTTCCTGCTGCTGAGAGACCCACCACAAGCCAGTGTCTCCCCCCTCCTCGGTTGCTGCCTCTGTGGGAGAGTCCTTTCTGCAGCCTCATCTCAGACCATCACTCTGCAGCTCTTGCATAGACTCATGGAAGTGTTTTCCTTTCCTTTGTTAACAGAGTTCCCAGTGTGGTGTATATATAGAAGCTGGGGGCTAAGACGGGAGACTTGACTCAGATGCTCTTTGCATTTGTGCCTCCCAGGCCACGGCTTCCCCCAGGGGCTTCTCCCTTCCTCAGAACAACCACAGTCTCCATTTAGCAACTGTTTTCGCTCCGTGATCTGTACATACGTGACCTCCCTGGAATCCTCTAGCAGTCACTCCCCATTCCCCCTTCCCCTCAGCTCCTGGCAACCACCAATCTGCTTTTGGTCTTTATGTATTTGCCTATTCCGTGTGTTTCATGCAAATGGAATCATACAATACGTGCTCTTTTGTGTCCAGCTTCTTTCACTTGGCATAATATTTTGGGGTTCATCCACATTGTAGACCATTGCTTGTACACTGCCATCCCCATTCTTACTGAATTTCCCTACTTCCGCCCCTCAATGCAAGGGCCTCTTAGCTGCAGCTTCTCCCCTGGTGCCTTGGATTCCCTGGTATTCCCCTTCAAATCCCCTGAGACTGAAACAAACATCCAAATCCTGACATCCCCTGGGAAGATGGTGATCCATGCCATCTTACGTGAACCCACTTATTGTCAGGTCACTAGGGATCTTTCTAGAAGATGAGAACTTCTTCACCTCAAAACCAGGCCCAAGAAGGCAAATATTTGCTAAGGAATGAATGAATGAATGAATGAATGAATGAGTGGTTAAATCAGGCAGCCTCAAACCCGCCCAACATGGAGCTAGGCTTCCCCCATCAGACCTTATCTTTTTCTTCATTTCTCATTCTCTTCTGAGGTCTGTAGCAAATCCTTCTTTCCAGCGATCTCAGGATGCCTCAGTCCGGTCTTCTAGCGATTTCCAATCCCTCATGATGCAATGGCACCTTCTAAGAAAATCAGCCAAGAGCCACCCTTGCAGTAGACCATCCTACACCAGGCTCTGCCAGCTGGCACCACCGCCCTTCCCTCAAGAAGGTACCCCAGGTTCAAGGGCATTGCCTGCTAAGATACGTCCAGCCAGCCAGGGGCCAATGGGAAGCCAGTTTGGGGATCCAATAGAGAGGCTAAACTTCCTGGCCTCTGTAGCACCTGCCATCTTTGGGTTCCCTGATGCCACTGGGGAGTTACCAAGAGCTGTGCTAAAGTAGATTTTTGGCACATCCGCCCCGACGATCACAGAAAAGAGAGGGTGACACACAACAGAGCAGCCTACCTTTTAAGAGGGCTAGCAGGATGGAAGGAAGACAGAGGCGGGACCATGGCAGTCACAGCCCCTTGCTGCTCTGGGGTCATCTGGCTTCTTGGAGTCAACTCCCTCCTGGACTGTGGCCTCTGCCCTTCCTGGGGAACTTTTTGCAAATGGACCCCAAGGGCTTTCTCAAGTCCTTCCAGGCGGTGAGATGGGATGGGGAAAGCTGGTGGAAAGCTATCATCTCTCTATCTTATACTTTTTCTGGATCATTTGTGATCAATTACACACAACATGGCCCTTTACTCCTAGATCCTTCAGTGTGTATTTCCTAGGAACAGATATGTTCTCTGATACAGCTGCCATAGTGATCAACTTGAGTGAAGTTAACATTGGTACAATACTTTCATCTCTCCCGTTTGTATTCCAGTTTTGTCAATTTGAGAAGCAATTTGACAATTTTGAAAAGAAATGGCAGAGTATTTTCGTGGTCGGAGTGATTCCACACTCCAGAGACATCACCATAGTTAAAGGCACAGGCTCTGGAGCCAGACCTCAGAGGTTTGGTCCAGCCTCTGCACCCCATCAGCAAAGTGACCTTGGTGAGGTTATGTAACCTCTTGATGCCTCAGTTTGCCCAACAGTAAAAATGGGGATATTTCTAGCTATACGTAAGTGAAAATATCGACAACAGTGTTTGGGTTTTGCTTCAAAAGAATCCTGATTTTTGGGGGGTGTGGAAGGAGGAGATGGTCGAGAGCATAGATGAAACAAGATTAGCCATGAGTTGATTATTGCTGAAACCAGATGATGGATATTTTATGTATCTATCTTTGTATATGCTTGAAATCTCCCATAGTACAATTTTTTTCAAAGAAAGAAAAGTAAAATAAACGTGGGGAGGGGTGGAGATTATTAATTATCACCCACCTGCCTTTAAAGGTAATTAATAATTGGGGTTAGGAAGAGGGATGAAACAAGTTACTTTAAATCTAAATTAAGCACTGACTGGAGCATGGCAAATGTTGTTAACTATTAGTTTTTATTTGTTACCAGCAGGTGGCGCTGTCTCCCAGCTGCATAGGGAGCGGGGCTTGGGAGCCCATGATTATTAGCCCTGTGTTTGAGGGATGCTTGGCTGGCCCCTACAGTAGACTCTTATGGGAGTCGTGAGTTCAAGCCCCATGTTGGGAGTGAGGACTACTTAAACACACACACACACACACACACACACACACACACACCACACAGGTTACACAGTTTCATTAAAAATAATTAGCCCTGGGGCGCCTGGGTGGCTCAGTTCAACTTCAGAGTCCAACTTCGGCTCAGATCATGATCCCACGGTTGGTGAGTTTGAGCCCCGTGTTGGGCTCTGTGCTAACAGCTCAGATCCTGGAGCTTGCTTCAGATTCTGTGTCTCCCTCTGTCTCTGCCTCTCCCATGCTCATGCTCTGTCTCTCTCTGTCTCAATAATAAATAAACATTAAAAAAAAAATTAGTCCTGAGTTTGAATTCTGCTTTGCTGCTTCCTAGCTGAGATCTTGAACATTTACTATCTCTGAGTCTTTATTAGTTTATAAAATGGGGGTAATCATATTATCAACTTCTGAGTTGTTAGGATGTAAAGTGCCTGATGACGTATTGGAGTATACTTTTCTGAACATCTGTTTCTGGGGCTGGATCCGTCTCTGGGCACAGTGTTCCTCCTTTTTCCTATGGGGAGAGGCTACAAACAAATGGTGGTGAGAACTTTCTCTCCTAGGCCCCGCAGTATCCATTCCTGTTGCAGGTCAGTCCTCCAACCATGAGATGGCGACATTTCCCAGAAGACTGGAACTTTTAGAAATCCAGTGTTGAGAAGTGCTTAAGATTTGAGATTCTGAATCAGAGTTAGAATTCCCACCCCATCACCTGTAATCTACCTGAACTTACTAGTCTGCCCTTCAGTTCCCTCCTTTATAAAGTGAATTATCTCGGGGCACCTGGGTGACTCAGTCCATTAAGCATCTGACTTAAGCTCAGGTCATGATCTCATGGTTTGTAAGTTCGAGCCCCACATCTGGCTCTCTGCTGTCAGTGTAGAGCTCACTTGTAATCCTCTGTACCCCCATTCTTCTGCCCCTCCCCTACTAGCAGTAGCTGTCTTCTTTCAAAAATAAATAAAAACAGGGGTGCCTGGGTGGCTCAGTCAGTTAAGCACCCAACTTTGGATCTGGTCATGATCTCACAGTTCATGAATTTGAGCCCCGTCTCTGGCTCTGTGCTGACAGCACGGGGCCTGCTTCAGATTCTCTGCCTCCCTCCCTCTTTCTCTGCCCCTCCCACCACCTCAAAAATAAATAAACATTTAAAAAAATTAAAAAAAAAAGATTAAAGGGGCTTGGACCCCAGATTGACCACATGGAGGGGAACCACTTGCCATCTTGGACAACCCAACTTCAAAGGGATCACAAAGGAGAGAAAGAAACTTCTGTTTTATTTAAGTCACTGTATCTTGGGCTCTGTTGGTTTCAGCAACTTGGGCCTTGACGTTAATTAATACAGACATTCTCCACGCCTTCTGCTTGGAGATTCTCTGATGGGTACCCTTGATCCCACCAGCCATTGATGACTTTTGCAACATTTGTCAGCAAGTCCAGCTCTGTTGACTCCCCTCAGGGACCCAGAGCTCCAATGACCATTGCTGTAGAGGCAGACTCTCCAAGGTGGGGCTTAAATAATCAATAGCTGTGCAGTTATGCAGGTTGTCCACTGTGCAGGGAGGGAAAGGTCACTGCAAGCTGCTCACACTTCACTTGCCAAGTCACACATCTTGGTGCAGAGCTGCATCCAACCACAGGAAAACTTTTTTTTTTTTTTAATTTTAAACTGTTTATTTGTTTTTGAGAGAGGGAGAGAGAGAAACAATGTGAGTGGAGAAGGGGCAGAGAGAAAGGGAGACACAGAATCTAAAGCAGGCCCAGGCTCTGAGCTGTCAGCACAGAGCCCGACACGGGGCTCGAAATCATGAACCGTGAGATCATGACCTGAGCTGAAGGCGGATGCTTAACCAACTGAGCCACCCAGACGCCCCAAGACACTTTTTTATTTTTCAAAAAATGGTACTCATCTAGCGGAGCATTCTGAGGAATGGATCTGCCAGATGAGATACTTTTTTTTTTTCTTTCCTTCTAATTTATCCATCTGGAGGGAGCTGTTTTCTAATTAACACAAGGGCACCTGACTGAGCCTAAGTTCAGATTCAAGAACCAGGACTTGTCAAGATTCCTGGCGTTACAGGCAACCTCCATGGAACTTCCAAGAAATTGAAACTTCTCCCGGAAGTTAAAACAGTACAACCTTGGAAGGGAAATCTTCCTTTAAACCCCCTTCAGGTTGGGCCTGGAGGTCAAGATGGAGAATTAACTGTCAGAGGACTAGAGGCCGCCATGTTGGATGTCAAAGGCAGTCACTGCACTGCCAAGATGTTGACCGTTAGAATGTCAACTTTCTGCTTCCAGTAGCAGAATTGTTGTGAAACGGCAGTCAGTCTCCTGTGGGTAGTCTTTCCACACCCGCTCAGTTGCATAACAACACGCCTTAGGCCTGGAACAATTCCTAATCAAGAGGTAAGGAGCGCTCCCAGCTTGTGCTGGGCTTACTGCCTTGTGAGGAAATATTTTTCCCTGTTTCAAACTTAATGAGTACTCCCTTGTTCTTTTTTTTCTTAAGATTATTTTTATTTATTTAGAGAGAGAGCTAGAGAGCAAGCAGGGGAGGGGCAGAGAGAGAGGGAGAGAGAGAATCTCAAACAGGCTGTGTGCTGTCAGTGCAGAGCCAGAGGCAGGACTCAAACCCACGACTGGGAGATCGTGACCTGAACCCAAATGAAGAGTCAGACACTTAACTGACTGAGCCACCCAGGTGCCCCAGTACTCCCTTGTTCTACTTAAGTGCATGTGTCAATGGCCCTCAGACAAGTCCCTAGCTTTCTGGATTTCAGACCCCCCAGGGGAGGGGTCCGGGTCTTTCGAGTGCAGCATAAAGTGGGGTGTGTGCATTTACATGGTCAGTGTTGGCTGTGGAGTAGATCTTCCGGTCATGGGGGCCTGGATCTTGTGCACTTGATCTCCTCCCTTGCTGTAAGTAAAGGCTGTATCACTTGAGCCTGGTGTGTGTGTGTTGTCTGTTTCAGTGACCTTGAATTATGCACCCGTTTCTCCCCTGGGTGGCATGAACTGCCTCTAACCTTCGCTGTACAGCCTGGTCACCTAGTGAACAGTGAAAGAAGAATCTTGGACCAGGGGCACCTGGGGGGCTCAGTTGGTTGAGCATCTGACTCTTGGCTTCATCTCAGGTCATGATCTCATGGTCCCTGGGATCAAGCCAGGCGTTGGGGTCTGTGCTGGCAGCACAGAGCCTGCTTAGGATTCTCTATCTCCCTCTCTCTCTGCCCCTCCCCTGCTCACTTATGCTCTTTCTCTCTCTCAAGATAAATAAACATAAAAGAAAAAACATCTTGGATCAACAGTGCATTTAACAATAAGGATATTTAATTCTCTTACAAAGCAAAGTCTGGAGGTAAGCAGTGCCAGAACTGATTTGGTAACTCACAAGGTAATAAAAAACTGTTTATTCGCTCGCTCCATTGTCCTCTTTGCTGACTTCTAGTCCTTGCCCAGCTGTCTCCAAAGTCAAGCAGCGAGCAGCCTGCACCTTAAGAGGACTTTCTTCACATCCTACTCCCTTTTTATTAAAGAGGAAGAATCTTTTTTTTTGGAACAACATAGCAGAAATTTCCTCTTATGTCTTTTTGACCAAAACTTTGACACATGAATACCCATAGCTGCAAGGAATGCTGGGAAAATGAGTATTTCCAAGCTTTTTTGTGGGACCCAAGCTTTGCAGTCCAAAAAAAAGAGAATGGGAATGTCTGTGGCGTAGACAGTCAGCAGGCTGTACCGCAGGGGTACAGCCCATGGTTTCAGTGGGCTGAAAGGTTTTGGACATCTGACTGACACCTTGCCCCACAGTGTGCACCTCACACCCTGCTCAGAGTTCCTTTGTTAGACGCTGGCTCAGGGATTAGCCTTTTTATGGGGACGGAGGGTAAATGAAATTTTCGGTCGTGTATGGGAGTTGCTGTTGTGTTGAACAGGGACATTTTTTAAAAGTTTATTTGTGAGAGGGAGTGGAGAGGCAAGGGAGAAAGCGAGCGAGAATCCCAAGCAGGCTCCACACTGTCAGCGCAGAGCCCGACTCAGGGCTTGAACCCATGAACTGCGAGATCATGACCTGAACTGAAATCAAGAGTAGACGCTTGACTGAGCCACTCAGGTGCCCCCAAGTGGGGCTGCTTTTGGGCTGCATGTAGGAGCAAGTGGGTGTGTCTTGATTCTGGTCTAAACGTGGACCACAGTGGACTAGGACTGAGAGGTCTACTGTTTGTTGTCATCTGAGTGCCCCTTCACTTCCTTCCTTACCTGGTAATCACCTGATGTGGGGAACTTCCTCCACAACACAGGTACTTGGTCCTAGTGGGGCTGTAAGAGCAGACACTGTCCTCCCCTCCCACCCTCCTCAAGGGGGAGCAATGGCTCTGGCTGCTACTGTCATAGACTCATGGTGATTGGACCAAAGATGGGCATGTGACTCAGGCGGGGCCAATCAGGGTCTCTCCTGAGTTAAAAGGGGGTTGGGGGCTGTAATGAACAACTTTCCCTCCAAAAAATGTGAGAGCGACCCAGAATGAAGCCATAGCACAAAGGGAGGGACAGGAGCACCTTTCCTCTCAAGGGTGGTGGTGGTAGTGAAAGAGTTGCTGAAGCTGGTTCACCTCCCGGAATACCCAAATTAACTAATATGGGAGCTAATCAATACTGCCCCTTTGCTTTCTTTTTTGCTTTTTTAACCGGTTTGAGGTCAGTTTCTGCTATTTGCAACTGAAAGAAAAATAGCACATATGTGTTTATTATCCGTCTCCTCCCTAAACATCTAAGCTCCTTGAGGGCAAGAACTTTGGTTCCTGGCTGAATTCCAAGGAATTAAAACAGCGTCCGGCACATATCGGGAGCTCTATAAATAAATATTTGTTGACTTAAGAAACAATTCCTGACTATTCAGCCCCCACGACTGGAGCCGTGGGGTGCCCTAGGCACAGCGAGCTGGCCACCAAAACAGTTGTGCTGTGCCTTCTGGGGTTGTTGCCGAGAAGCCACCGTCCAGGTAGCATTACGTCGATGAGACCCGTGTGACCCGTTCCAACCCCCAAAATATGAGAGCAGAAGTGACACGTGTTACTTCTGGCTCAAGGCGACTATGCACCCGGAGTGAAATCCTCTGCACGCTTTCTGTCCACCAGCAAGATTGAAGAGCCACAAAATGGAGGAAAAAACAAAAACAAAAAACCCCCAAACCCATCTGTGTCCTGAAGTGACCACTAGGGGGAGACCCTCCAAACCCTCACCCAAATGAGATGTGAATGAGAAATAAACTGTTGCCTTATGCCACTGAGATTTATGGGAAACTTTGTTACAACAGTTAACCTACTCTGATTATTACACCATCGTGGCCATCCTGGGGGCTGTCTCTCCTCCACACTCCACAACCCGTGTCACCCTTCTTTTTTTTAATTTTTAATTTAATTTTTTAAATTTACATCCAAATTAGCATGTAGTGCAACAATGATTTCAGGAGTAGATTCCTTGTGCCCTTTACTCATTTAGCCCATCCCTCCTCCCACAATCCCTCCAGTAACCCTCAGTTTGTTCTCCATATTAATGACTCTCTTCTGTTTTGTCCTCCTCCCTGTTTTTATATTATTTTTGTTTCCCTTCCCTTATGTTCATCTGTTTTGTCTCTTAAAGTCCTCATAGGAGTGAAGTCATATGATATTTGTCTTTCTCTGACTGGCTAATTTCACTTAGCATAACACCCTCCAGTTCCATCCGCGTAGTTGCAAATGGCAAGATTTCATTCTCTTTGATTGCCGAGTAATCCTCCATTGTATCTATATACCACATCTTCTTTATTCATTCATCCATCGATGGACATTTGGTCTCTTTCCATACATTGGCCATTGTTGATAGTGCTGCTATAAACATTGGGGTGCACGTGTCCCTTCGAAATAGCATACCTGTATCCCTTGGGTGAATACCTAGTAGTGCAATTGCTGGGTCGTAGGGTAGTTCTATTTTTAGTTTTTTGAGGAACCTCCATACTGTTTTCCAGAGTGGCTGCACAGCTTGCATTTCCAGTCACCCTTCTAACCCAGTCTCCAAGGCAGGGAATAGTCTAAAGCACAAAGTGATTGTGACCTTCTCTGCTTAAAATCCTCCGTGGTTCTCCAAAGCCCTCCAAGAAAAAAGTCAAAATCGCTCAGTGGGATTTTCAAAGCTTTTGCTGATGGCAGAGGTACCTCTCTGGGTCCATTTTTCCAAAATTTCTCCCGATACCCGCTTTGGCCTAAGATCTCACCCTACTTACCTCCAACCAAACATGGCACACAGGTTCATATCTCCCTGTCTTTGCTCTTCTCCCTGAGATGTGTTTTGTGGGCCAAGCAGTGTTCAGGATCACTATGGGGGTAGCAGCGTGTGACCAGGGTCAGAATTCACTGAGTGACTAGGACCCAGCTCAGTGCCCAGGCTGAATCGGGGCTTGGGCTTCAGATTGTCAATTTCTCATTTTCTCAAAGTATTAACTGACCTGCTATCAGCTGATATTTGGAGATACCTGAGCCCTGGCCCATTCAGGTACCAGAAGAATCCAAAGTCTGGGGTCACAGGAGTCCATATCAGATCTGAGCACCTCAGTGACCTGCCTGCCCCGGACTTCCAGCACCCTTCCTTGTCCAGCTATCCCTGTGCCTCAGATCCACTCCCCTGCCCCTCCCTTCCCCCCTCCCCACCCGCACCATACATGCATGTGATTGATTGAGAATGAGGCTAGGAGAGGTTAAATTTTTGAAGAACTTATCTGCCAGATCTAGAACACCTTTGTCCTCAGTGAGTCTCTAAAACCACCCCATAAGGGGCGCTTGGGTGGCTCAATCAGTTAAGCATCCAACTCTTGATCTTAAGATGAGGTCATTGATTGGCTAAAATCCAATATGAGTGTGTCTTTATTTTTATTTTTTATTTTTTATTTATTTATTTTTTTTTAAATTTTTTTCAACGTTTTTATTTATTTTTGGGACAGAGAGAGACAGAGCATGAACGGGGGAGGGGCAGAGAGAGAGGGAGACACAGAATCGGAAACAGGCTCCAGGCTCTGAGCCATCAGCCCAGAGCCTGATGCGGGGCTCGAACTCCCGGACCGCGAGATCATGACCTGGCTGAAGTCGGACGCTTAACCGACTGCGCCACCCAGGCGACCCTTTATTTTTATTTTTTAACATTTATTTTTGAGAGAGAGAGAGAGAGAGAGAGAGAGAGAGAGAGAGAAGGGGAAGGGCAGAGAGAGAGGGAAACACAGAATCCCAAGCAGGCTCCAGGCTCTGAATTGTTGGTACAGAAGCTGATGCAGGGCTCAAACTCAGGAACTGTGAGATCATGACCTGAGCTGAAGTTGGATGCTTAACTGACTGAGCCACCCAGGTACCCATAAGTGCGTCTTTATAAAAAGAGGAAATTGAGGGACGTATGGGTGGCTTGGTCAGTTAGGTGTCTGACTCTTGATCTCAACTCAATTCCTGATCTTCTGGTTTGTGAGTTTGATCCCTGCAGGGGACTCTGCACTGACAGCTTGGGGACTGGAGCTTCTTTGGGATTCTGTTTCTCTTTCTCTCTGCCCCTCCCTTGCTTGTGCTCTCTCTCTCTCAAAACAAATGAACAAACTTTAAAAAACTAAAAAAGGAAATTCAGAAGGACTCTACATGAAGAAGAAGGCAGAGATCAGGTGATGCTCCCACAAGCCAAGGAACACCAGAGATGGCCCACCAATCACAGAAGGGTCTGGAACAGACTCTCCCTCACAGACTTTGGGAGGAATAGCCCTGTGACACTGATCTCACGCTCTTAGGTAACACATTTGTGGTGTTCAGGCCACCCGGTGTGTGGTACTTGGGTGTGGCAGCCCCCGCTGGGTAGCCTCCTGAGGGTAGCCCTCTGCCCTGTGGGCTACCCATGCTGCTCTCCCCCAAGGCAGCCGCAACAATCTCGTCAAAATACAGGTCCGATCGTGTCCCCACATTGCACTTGGGATAAAAGTCCAAGCCATGGCCCGGGCATTGTTGGCTCAACCTATCTGTCCAGTCCATGGGGATTTCCATGACTCATACCCTCAGTGCCTTGGGGCCACTGCCGTGTGACATCCCCTCATCTGACTGCCCAG
Organism: Herpailurus yagouaroundi; assembly: GCF_014898765.1. NCBI lineage: Eukaryota > Metazoa > Chordata > Mammalia > Carnivora > Felidae > Herpailurus > Herpailurus yagouaroundi. The sequence continues at coordinate 4,170 of NW_024422776.1, read as the reverse complement.
CTGAGGTGGCAGCCTCACTGGGCTCTGGTTTCCTTCAGAGCATTTACTGCCCAGCGTGGTGTTTCATCTGTGCTTACTGATGTATTGTCTGCCTCTCCCACTAGAATGCAGGCCCCCAGCATCCGAGAAATGAACATCAGAATGTGTGGAATAAATGAAGGAATGGGTGGGTGAACTCGGAGTGGGTGAATTCTGTGAAGACCTTTGGTATTAGTTTCCAGGGCTGCTGTAACAAAGTGCCTCAGACTGGGCACCCTCAACAACAGAAATGTATCATCTCGGTTCTGGAAGCCATGAGTCCACCAGCAAGGTGTGGGCCAGGTCCGTTCCTTCTGAGGCTGTGTGCGATAACCTGTTCCCTGCCTCGCTCCCAACTTCTGGTGGTTTGCTGGCATTCACTGGCATTCCTTAGCTTGCAGAATGCATGTCCCCGTGTATGTGTCTGGGTCCAAATTCCCCCCTTTCATAAGGACGGTGGCCATATTGGATTTGGGGCCCACCCTACTGCAGTATGACCTCATCTTCATTAATTACTTCTGCGAAGGTCCTATTCCCAAATAAGGTCACATTCTGAGATACTGGGGGCTGAGAGTGTAACATGTGAATTTTGGGGAGGAGGATGGAGACACAAATCAGTTTCTGACCCAGTCAGTCACTTCACCTTGCCATTGCCTTGGGCTTTACTCTGCATCAGAATCAGGCTTTAAGGTGTCCTCACTGGGCCAAAGCCCCTCACAAGAGGCCTGGCACAGGTAGTCAGTGGGGTCTGGCTGCCCCCAATCAGTGTGGGTCCAGTTCTCTCTGAACCAGAACAGCCCTGTCCAGGAAGGCGTGTGGACAGGAGAGAGAGAACCGATGCCCTCTTTTCAAGGGTACATGGCATTCTCCCATTCATTTCCGCTCCTCACCTTGAGTTCAGAAAATCTCCCTTGACTTCGGGGACAGAGTCGATTGTCTTCTCCCCTGAATGACTTGGATCCCACTGTGGGCTAGATTTGAGAAACTCCGGAGCAAAGAAATGACTCCTCTTTGTCCTGTTTCTCTTTTGTCCTCCCTTCCACAAAAGCAGTCATTGCAAAATATTCTCAAATATCCTGGCAGGCCAAAGGGGCTAAGGACCGAAGACACAGGAAGACACAGAATGGAAGCAAAATCTTGGTTACTATCTGTCTCAGGGTTCTAGCGGGAAACCAGCGTCATCCTCCCCTCAAGCCAGGTAGTCAGGAAGAGTTTCATACAGGGATTGTCAGCGTGCCAGGGCTGCTATAACAAAACACCACCGACTGGGTGGCTTGAACAATTGAAATTTATTTTCTCACCGTTCTGGGGGCTGGAGGTGCAAGATCAAGGGGTGGGTAGGGTTGGCTTCTGGCCAGCCCTGTGTCTTGGGCTTGCAGATGGCAGACTTGTCACTGTGTGACCACGTGGTCCTTCCTCCATGGGCATGTGCCCCTGGTGTCTCTCTGTGTGTCCAAACATCCTCTTCTTATAAGAACACGTGAGTTTAGGGCCCAACCTCATGGCCTCATTTTTGTTTATGGTCTTTCTGAGAGATTGGGGGCTTCCACATGGCTTCCAAATGTGAGTCCAGCCCATAGCACCAATCCCTCCTCTCTCCCTGCCTGCTCCCTAATTTTATTTTTTTAAATTTTTTAATGTTTATATTTGAAGGAGAGAGAGACAGAGAGTGAGTGGGGGGAGGAACAGAGAGAGAGGGAGAAACAGAATCCAAAGCAGGCTCCAGGCTCTGAACTGTCAGCACAGAGTCTGATGCAGGACTTCAACTCACAAACCATGAGATCATGACCTGAGCCGAAGTTGGACGCTCAACCAACTGAGCCACCCAGGTGCCCCCCTCTAATTTTCTGTTGTGGTTTCTCATTAGCCCACTCAACTGGGGTCAAGGGCAGATGGAGAAGGGCAGAGAGTGGATCCAGAAGGCAAATCAAAGATACTTTTCATGGTGTTCTCCTGCCAGATTTTCCATCCTCATCAACTTTTGCCTACTTAGAAGGAGTCAGAGTTCCTCTTCCACCACTCCCCCGACCCATGTTTCAAAAGGGTGGGAATCAGGGCTCTAGCTCAAAGGGCTTATTTTGTTTTCTATTTTACAGAGAGAAAGGGAGGGGGGGGAGCATGAGTGGGATAGAGGGGCAGAAGGAGAGAGAGAGAGAGAGAGAGAGAGAGAGAGAGAGAGAGAATCTCAAACAGGCTCCACACTCAGCACGGAGCCTGACAGGGCGGCTCAATCCCACGACCCTGGCATCATTACCTGAGCCAAAATCAAGAGTTGGTCACTCAACCGACTGAGCCACCCAGGCACCCTTTAAAACAGTGATTCTCACATGAAAGCAGCACGTGGCTCTGCAGGAGCTCCTTTCCCACCCTTGACCCCTCCAGCTCTCCAGGTTAGACAGGTGAGCCAGGAAACCAGCCACTACTCAGCCATCCAAAGGACTCTTCCTTCCCAACATGGCATGCATCCACATTCTATATTCTTCCCAGAATTTGGGAGCCCCATACATCTCCCCCTGAGCTACAATAGGCTCCTAATGGAATGGTAATCACCTATCGGAAGTAGCAACTAATTGTCTTTGTTCAGGTGATGACCATGGGATGCTCAGTCTGGGTCTTTATCTGTACCCTCTTCCTCCTCCTCAGCGTACCATCCTCCCCTTGGCCCTCAAATGTCTAATATGAAAAGGGAAATGGATGTTTACTGAGCTCATGCTCTTCTACTGTCCCCTTCTGCCTTCCCAAATTCCTAGTGGAGTCATGGAAATTGCCATCCACTGATACCATCCATGGTGAGTTTTCTAGAGCATAGCTAGATGGTGCCATTCCCTGCTTAAAACCTTTCCTGGCTCCCCATCATCCTTTGGGTGACAGTCACCTCTCAGCCTGACACTGAAGACTTGCACTGTCAACCCTCAGCCCCTTCTCCCACCATCTTCTCCACATGTGTCTCTTTTCTAAGTAGCCCATGCTTCTCACCAGGCTCCCAAACACTGTCCTGTTTCATGCCTGCTGGCTTTTCTCCTGCTGAATCTTCTGGAATGTAGAGGCTCATTCTGGAGCCAGGATAAGAACCCAGACTGCTAATTTTCCAATCTCTCTACTTTTTGGCAGTCACCTGCTATTCTGAGATTGTCCTGGCTCTGTTTATTTAGACCCAGGGGAAATATTTTAATTTTTAAGCATCAGATATGGAGCTCCCCAGAGGTCACTTTAGCCATGCCCCAGCCTCCACAGTCAGGGAGCACCACATCCTTAGACTCCTGTGATACCTCACTTATGGAAGTTCCCTCCATTTAGTAGCCTCTCCTGTGGGCATATTAGAAGAGGAAAGAAGGGAAAGTATGAGTACATATTGAAGCGAAATGTCTACGTCTCAGAAATACTCATCCACCACCTTGCTTAATCTTCTCAACAACCCATGGGTGTCATTATTACCATTTCAAAGCTGAGAGGCGAGGTGATTTTGCCAAGCTCCCGACAATACTGAATTAGGATAAGTAACACCAGTTTCCCTAACAGATTCCAAAAGACCATTGACTTAACTCAATACAAGTTTACTTTCCACTTATGTAAATTAGGTGTATGTAGCTGGTGGGTGGACTTTCACGTGATCATTCAGAGACCCAGGCTCCATGCGTCTCGAGGCTCCATCCTCTCTCTCCTGGGTTCACAGAATCCATGCCGCTCAGCCAGCAATTGGGGTGGAGAGAGAATGAGCCCTGCACGTGGGAGGTTTTTGCAGAGCAAGTTTGCAACCTGCAGAGAACACTACTTCCGCTTGCATCCCATTGGCCAGAACGCATCACATGACGAGGCCTCCCTGCAAGGGAGACTGGGAAATGTCCTGGCGTGCGCGGGGGAAGAGGAGGGAAGGTGGGTGTTGGTGTTTATTAGCAGGCTCTGCCTCAACGATGCAGAAGGAGACCCTCGGAGGGGCGCGTATGCGGTGTGTTGGCCAAGGTTGGCCCCAAGAAGCAGGAGAGGAGTCCGCGTCCTTCCCTTCGTTGCAAGGAGTGGACCTATAGCTGAAATATTTTGGTGGACGACACGGGGGATATTGGCAAGCCCCAGTAATGCTGAGTGGAGTACCTGGTCTGACCTCAGACCTAGTTCTGAAAGAAACTCCTCAGGAGATTAAGGGCTTGTTGCCCA
>NW_024422775.1:0-1143 GCF_014898765.1 Herpailurus yagouaroundi | reverse complement strand
GAGAGAGAGAGAGAGAGAGAATCTTAGGCAGGCTCCATGCTAAGCATAGAGCCTGATGCAGGGCTCAATCCCATGACCCTGAGATCATGACCTGAGCTGAAATCAAGAGTCAAATGCTCAACCATCTGAGCCACCGAGGCATCTCAATTGTGCCTTTTTAATATAGAAAATTCAGGGCACCTGGGCGGCTCAGTTGGTTAAGTGTCTGACTCTTGCTTTTGACTCAGGTCATGATCTCATGGTTCATGAGATCAAGCCCCATGTTGGTCTCTGCATTGAAAGGAGGGAGCCTGCTTAGGATTCTCTCTCTGTCCCTCTGTGTCCCCCTCCCCTGCTCGCTCCCTCTCTCTCTCTCAAAATAAATAAACTTAAAAATATATAGAGAAAATTATATAAGCAGTAAAACATTAAGGAGAGAATCCCCAAACACAAGTTATTAAACTGAAGTCCAGTCACAAATCACTGCTTATTCTAACCCTCATTTATTTAAAACCAGTTTTGTGGCAAAGTCTTTCCAGAGACGTTTTTACAGTTCCAATCCTTCAGGCTTGGGACGACTGATGCTTCCTTCTTCTTATTGCTTATCGCTTCCTTCTGCCTGCCCAGTTTCTACAGCTCCAAAGCCAGAGAGTAGCATGCCTTGACCATGTTCCGCTTGCTCTGAGAATTCCTGTCAGCACTGGTTTCCATCATTTAAAACAAACAAACAAACAAAAAAAAAACCAAAAAAAAAAAAGGAATTATATATGAAACTTCTGCAAAAATACATGCTTATTCAATATAATGTATGGTTATTAACAGGAGCTTTTAGCATAACAGAAACACCACAGACTTTGGAATCAGGCCTGGGACCAAATCCTGAGTCCATCAACATGGGATCTTCTGAATTGGAGAGCAACACCTGTCTAGATGCAATGTTCCATTTTCCTGTTCCTTGACTGTTATTAGTCTAATCTCCCTAGCCTAGATCTTCTCAGTTTTAAGGGAAATACTTCGGGGCACCTGAGGTGCTCAGCTGGTTGAGCGTCTGACTTCGGCTCAGGTCATAATCTCACGGTTTGTGAGTTCGAGCCCGGCGTCGGGCTCTGGGCTGACAGCTCAGAGCCTGGAGCCTGCTTCGGATTCCGTGTCTCCTTCTCTCTC
>NW_024422774.1:0-1143 GCF_014898765.1 Herpailurus yagouaroundi | reverse complement strand
GAGAGAGAGAGAGAGAGAGAATCTTAGGCAGGCTCCATGCTAAGCATGGAGCCTGATGCAGGGCTCAATCCCATGACCCTGAGATCATGACCTGAGCTGAAATCAAGAGTCAAATGCTCAACCATCTGAGCCACCGAGGCATCTCAATTGTGCCTTTTTAATATAGAAAATTCAGGGCACCTGGGCGGCTCAGTTGGTTAAGTGTCTGACTCTTGCTTTTGACTCAGGTCATGATCTCATGGTTCATGAGATCAAGCCCCATGTTGGTCTCTGCATTGAAAGGAGGGAGCCTGCTTAGGATTCTCTCTCTGTCCCTCTGTGTCCCCCTCCCCTGCTCACTCGCTCTCTCTCTCTCAAAATAAATAAACTTAAAAATATATAGAGAAAATTATATAAGCAGTAAAACATTAAGGAGAGAATCCCCAAACACAAGTTATTAAACTGAAGTCCAGTCACAAATCACTGCTTATTCTAACCCTCATTTATTTAAAACCAGTTTTGTGGCAAAGTCTTTCCAGAGACGTTTTTACAGTTCCAATCCTTCAGGCTTGGGACGACTGATGCTTCCTTCTTCTTATTGCTTATCGCTTCCTTCTGCCTGCCCAGTTTCTACAGCTCCAAAGCCAGAGAGTAGCATGCCTTGACCATGTTCCGCTTGCTCTGAGAATTCCTGTCAGCACTGGTTTCCATCATTTAAAACAAACAAACAAACAAAAAAAAAACCAAAAAAAAAAAAGGAATTATATATGAAACTTCTGCAAAAATACATGCTTATTCAATATAATGTATGGTTATTAACAGGAGCTTTTAGCATAACAGAAACACCACAGACTTTGGAATCAGGCCTGGGACCAAATCCTGAGTCCATCAACATGGGATCTTCTGAATTGGAGAGCAACACCTGTCTAGATGCAATGTTCCATTTTCCTGTTCCTTGACTGTTATTAGTCTAATCTCCCTAGCCTAGATCTTCTCAGTTTTAAGGGAAATACTTCGGGGCACCTGAGGTGCTCAGCTGGTTGAGCGTCTGACTTCGGCTCAGGTCATAATCTCACGGTTTGTGAGTTCGAGCCCGGCGTCGGGCTCTGGGCTGACAGCTCAGAGCCTGGAGCCTGCTTCGGATTCCGTGTCTCCTTCTCTCTC
>NW_024422773.1:0-13290 GCF_014898765.1 Herpailurus yagouaroundi | reverse complement strand
AAAAATAAATAACTGTAAGGGAAATACTTCTAAATCCTTACAGTTCGTGTAAAACCATTCCCAGGGCTCAGCCTGGTCTTTCTGCGAAATGAGGCTAAAATCTCCCACCCAGAGTCATTGTGAAGATGGGATGAGATAGCAGACCCCACAGAAAAGGCCTATGTAGAGAAAGACACTATTGGTGCTAGTATCCTTCCCCTCACTCCCCGTGCCTTTTCATTTGTTATTGAGGAATAACGTTTATGCTGAAAAGTGCACATGGATTGGGGTGTGAATTTCCCCAAACAGCACAGACCTATGCAACCAACCTGCAGGTCAAGAAATCACAGACTCCAAGGAGCTCCCCGGAGCCCCTTCCCTTCCCTATTTTCATAGTTTGGGGACTAATGACATTGTCATCCATAGGAGAGAAGCTGCCCTAAGGATTTTCTCCAAAACCTTGTGTGTACCAGCAAAAACCAGCAAAGTTCTCAGAAGGTGGTAATGTATTGCCTTGTAATGGGTTTCTCCTCAGGATATCCAAGTGGACAGAGAGTTTGATGATCTCGCTATCTCAGTGAAGGTAATTCTTCCAGCACTTTATATCAAGACTGCTGCCCACAGAGTGGAGTACAAAACACTTGCCGCCAGTCTACACCCCGTCCCTACTGGCGTCTGTCCCTAAGTGACTGCGGTATGTGGCTTCCTCTCACATTGGCCACTTCAACTTCCATGTGGAGAGTTCTTGGCCTCATGATGCTTTATTACCACTTGAGTCTGCAGTGAGTCCCCATGTCAGCTGGGTGGTAAGTCTTGTGGAGCCTGTCTTCATGATGACTCAGACACTTGTACCCTCCTCTCCATCCCATGGCCTCTGTTAATGCAGAGGGTGGGCCTTCCTTTGCTCACACTAATTTCCGTAACATGAACTTGTGCTGTGTGCTACATGTTGAGCTGGGTATGGGGTCAAAGATCTCCAAAGTTCCTGCCTTGGTGACTTCAAGAGACCATGAAAATATAAGGTGGTGTGTGACTGGCATTCCCAAACTCAACTTGCAGAGCGCAAACTGACACAAGGTTTTTGGAAGGTTTTATGTACCAAGAGCCTTAAAACTGCCTATGCCCTTTGATTCAATGGTCTGACTAATCTGCTCTTCAGAAATAACCAGAGATGCATAAAAATAGTGATGTCCAGGGGTGCCTGAGTGGCTCAGTAGGTTCATGCGTTCGAGCCCCGCATCGGGCTCTGTGCTAAAAGCTCAGAGCCTGGAGCCTGCTTCAGATTCAGTGTCTCCCTCCCTCTCTGCTCCTCCCTCACTCGTGCTCTCTCTCTCTCTCTCTCTCTCTCTCTCTCTCTCTCACAAAAATAAATATTTTTTACAGTTTCACAAAAAAATATTGATGCCCAAAAATGCTCACTGAAAGGCTGTTTATAATATGAAAATTGGAAATAATCTAGATGCCCAATAACAGGGGACTGATTAACTAAGAATTGGAACTCTGCAATCATTAAAAGCCAAGCGTTCAAAAAACATTGAACACGTTAACAGTTTATGAAAAAGCACATGGTTAATGTTAAGTGAGAAAATCAGGATTGAAAAAAAATCACATGGTTTGTCTGGCAATTCCTTAAAAGGTTGAACCTGTAGTTTATCACAGACCCAGCAATTCGTGTCATAGAGAAATGAAAACATGTGTTCACAGCAGCTTTATTCATGATATCCACAAAGTACAAATGTCCACCAACTGATGAATGGGTAAATAAAATATGGTATAGGGGCACCTGGGTGGCTCAGTCAGTTGAGCAACTGCCTTTTGATTTCGGCTCAGGTCATGAGCTCACGAACCTTGGGATGGAGCCCTGCATCAGGCTCTGTGCTGTGCGTTGGTGGAGCAGAGCCTGCCTCGGAGTCTCTCTCTCCCTCTCTCCCTTGCTCTTTCTTTCTCTCAAAATGAATAAAATAAACATTAAAAAATAAAATAAAAATGCTATGCCCATACAATGGAATATTATTTGGCCATAAAAAGAAATGAAATTTGAGGTGATGATGGCATTCTAAACTTGCTTGTGGTAATGGCTGCACAACTCTGTGAATACACCAAAAGTAACTGGACACTTTAAATAGATGAATTGTAGAGTATGTGAACTGTATCTCAATAAAGCTGTTTACAAGAAACAGGAGTGAAGGATCATGCTACCACAGGAATGTATCATGTAACAGGAGGAATGTGTCATGCTACAACATGAATGAACCTTGAAAACATGATGCTGTGAAAGAAGCCATTCACAAAAGACCACATATTGTATGATTCTGTTTATAGGAAATGTCCAGAATAGGTAAATCTACCAAGACAGAAAGTAGATTAGAAGTTGCCTAGGGCTGGGGCGCCTGTATGGCTCAGTGGGTCGAACATCTGACTCTTGATTTCAGCTGATTGTGATCCCAGGGGATTGAGTCCTGTGTCCTGTGTCTGTGTCTCCATGCTGAGCATGGAGCCTTCTTGGGATTCTCTCACTCACTTGCTCTGCTCCTGCTCTCTCTCTCTCTCTCTCTCTCACACACACACACACACACACACACACACACACAAACTCTCTCTCTCTCTCTCTCTCTCTCTCTCAAATAAAATTTAAAAGAAGTTGCCTAGGGCTAGGGAGATGGGAGGGACTGGAGGTTGGCAGCGAAAGAGCATGGGTTTTTTTGGAGATGATAAAAATGTTCTAAAATGGATTGTGATGGGGCACCTGGGTGGCTCAGTCAGTTATGCATCCAACTCTTGATTTTGGCTCAGGTCGTGATCTCACGGTTTGTGGGTTTGAGCCCTGCTTCAGGCTCCCCGCTTACAGTGTGAAGCTGCTTGTGATTCTCTCTCTCTCTCTCTCTCTCTCTCTCTCTCTCTCTCTCTCTCTGTCTCTCTCTCTCCACCCCTCCACCACTCATGCTCTAAATAAATAAATAAATAAACTTAAACAAATAAGTCACCTACTCTAACTTTACAAATGGATTGTGGTGATGGTTGCACAACTCTGTGAATATACTGCAAACCACTGGATTGTACACCAGTTTAAATGGGTGAGTTGTGGGGCACCTGGCTGGCTCAGTTGGTAGAGCATGTGATTTGATTTCAGGGTTGTGGGTTTGAACCCCACATTGGGTGTAGAGATTACTTACAAACAAAAAACATATTTTTTAAAAAATGAATTGTATGGTAGGTGGATTATATCTCAAGAAAGTTGTTACTAAAACAAAAAATCATATTGTTGGATCCAATTTTGTAAAACCCATGTATAAGTATATACACAGGGGGAACAAAAACTAAGAATACCTTGACATATTAATAATGTTTAGCTATAAGGTGTGGGTTTGGGGATGATTTTTATTTTCCTTATGTTATTCTTCATTTCCTACACTTTCTCCTCTGAATATGTGTTACTTTTAAAACCAGAAAAAATAAGTAGTACTTTAAAATGTGATACAGGCTACAATTCAGTTATGTATGTGGAATGACTGGAGCCGTGAGGGTGGAGGAGGGTGTTATAGACTGAATTGGGTCCCCCTGCCAAATTCCTACGTTGAAGCCCTAACCCCCAATGCGACTATATTTGGAAATAGGAGGCAATTAAGGTTACATGAGGTCATAAAGGTGGGACCCTGATCTGACAGGATTAGTGTCCTTGTAAGAAGAGACACCGAGAGCTTGCTCTCTCCTCCCACCCCTATAGGCAGACACAGCAAGAAGGGAGCCTTCTGCAATCAGGAAGAGAGCCCTCGCTAGAAACCAACCCTTCCAGAACTTGACCTTGCATTACTCTCCTAGCCTTTAGAACCGCCAGAAATGAAACTTCCGTTACTTATGCTACCCAGTCCATGGTGTTCTGTTATGGCAGGTGACCTAAGATAGAAGGATTCACTCTCCTGGAGGGAAGAAGCAGGGAGGGTTTCTCCTGGTTTCCCTGGCTCTCCGTTGACCTCCTTCCATCTCCCTCCTCCCTGCCGCCAAAGCTATCTTTCTTTCAACGTTTATTTATTTTTGGGACAGAGAGAGACAGAGCATGAACGGGGAGGGGCAGAGAGAGAGGGAGACACAGAATCGGAAACAGGCTCCAGGCTCCGAGCCATCAGCCCAGAGCCCGACGCGGGGCTCCAACTCGCGGACCGCGAGATCGTGACCTGGCCGAAGTCGGACGCGTAACCGACTGCGCCACCCAGGCGCCCCCAAAGCTATCTTTCTGAGGGCCGACCTAATCATACTATCCAAATGTTCCCAAGGCCTACAGAAAAAGCCCAGCTCCTCTACCTGCTGTGTGCCACTGCAGGAGCAGAGTTTCCCGCTCTTCTGTAAGAAGCTAAGGGTCTGCTCCAACATGCTCTAGGGAGTCACCAGAAAGGATGTTGCATTCTGCTGATAAGTTTGGGGTTATGCCAGAATTCCTTTTACCCTGCTTTTCTCAGAAATAAATACACAGTGGATCCCAAAGAAAGTTAAGTCAGTCTTTACAGAAGGGAAGAATCAGGTGATTGTACCAAAGTTCCCCCAAATGGACACTGCACTCCAACCCAGCCTTGGCAGGGGAGCCTGGGGTATACCCTCCAACTCCCTTGTCCCCAGAAACTCAGAAATCCCCACATGAAAGAAGTAATCAAGTCCTGCCTGGTTCCTGGGCGCTGGATGGCAAAGGCCTTTCTGCACCGGAAAAAGGGTGGACAAGAAAGCCGGGTGCAGATTTTGGGTACGAAGCTGGCATCCATCTTGTTGGTTGTTAGTCTATCTCAAGTCTCTTGAGATAGAACGCGCCTCCGTGGACCAGATGAAGCCACTTGAAGTAACAAAGTAACATCTGTGAACGTGACTTCATGAGCCTCCAATCAACAGCGTCCACCTTCTCAGCAGACCGCCCCCCCCCCCCGGCCCCCCCCCTGCCCCCAACTTTCCCCGTAAAACCCCTCGTTTATAAGCCATCAGGAAGTTCGGGACGTTGAACACTGGTTTTACGTTCTCCTGGGTGGTGCCACACCAACAAATAGCCTATCTTCAAGGCAGAAACTTGGTGCAAGTCTTTTATTGGCTTGCGAAGCACGGGAGAGCAGCTCTCCTTTGCATTGGTTACTGGTAGATGGTGGGCAGGCCTTGAGAGGGTGTCTCGTTTGCAAAGACCGGAATCACGAGCAGACAGGTGAGTGGGCCTGGGCCTCCAAGCAAGAAGGCAGCACAAGCTTGACGTGAAGCCACGCTCACATTGAGGGCTTACGTGCACGAAAATGTGCTATGTCCCACGCAGAGAAAACCGTGACCGCTCCCACCTAACATCCGAGGATGCATCAGAATGTTCGGCTTTGGCTAGGCCACAGCCTTCCCGCCAAAGCCATATCCAATCAGAAAGCACCATACTCCGCAAGTCAAGTAACGTCCAATCAGAAGCGGGATTCCAGGCCTAGGTCCGCCCCGAGGCACTGAGGACCAATGGGCACCTGGGCAGCGGCGGGCCAATCCCGGGCCGGGTGCACCGCGCAGCCTCTGCAGTTGGGCGCGTGGCGTCGGTGGCAGCGGTTGAGGTCTGGTGATGGCGTTGGGTAGCAGCTGAACTCACCATGGTGAGGCCCCCGCCGGCCACTCTCGGTTCATAGAGGCCCAGGCAGGAGGGAGGATGAAGCCCGCCACATGAGGCCCCTGGGTGGGGCAAGACTGGGACAAATCCTAGGACCGGGGCTCTGTGTGTGTGTGTGTGTGTGTGTGTGTGTGTGGCGGGGGAGGGGGGTGGAGATCGGGGGAAAGAGGGGGCTGGGCTGGGCACGGGAGGCCCAGGGCTGCCCGGACGAACAGATGATAGTCCTCTCGCTTGTTCTCTGGGTGTGCGAACCCTGAGGGCAGCGGCAACCTGCGTCGTGGTAGTGTCCCGGATGAAGGGGGTCGGCAGGTGCAGATGTCTTCTGGAAAACTGTAACTTTATGAGCCAGGTTGGAAGCTGGGTGACCTTGACTTGTTGGGTGGCCTTGACTCAGTCTCTGAGGACAGCCGTTATGTTGGGTTCCTGAGGCCTGGAAGGTGGTTCTCAAACGTTGGGGTCCCAGGACATCCCTAGAGTATGTATGTATGTATGTATGTATGTTAACGTATGTTTATTTTTGAGAGAGAGACACACACACACAGCACAAGTGGGGGAGGGGCAGAGAGAGAGGGAGACACAGAATCCCAAGCAGGCTCCAGGTTCTAAGCTGTCAGCACAGAGCCCAACGTGGCGTTCGAACTCATGTGATATGAGATCATGGCCTGAGCTGAAGTCCAACACTTAACCGACTGAGCCACCCAGGTGCCCCTACAGTATTTATTTTTTTACAGAGTTTATTTGAGAGAGAGAGAGAAAGAGTGCAAGTGGGGGAGGGGCGAGGGAGAGGGAGAGGGAGAGGGAGAATCCCAAGCAGGCTCTGTACTGCCAGCCCAATGAGCTCAACTCACAAACCATGAGATCATGACCCGATGGGGAAGCAAGAGTCATGCTTAACCCTCTTAGCCGCCCAGGCACTCCATGGACATCTCTACAGTGTAACAAATTAGGACTCCAAAAAGCCTTTGTTTATGTGGGTTATCTCCATAGTCATTTGCCATGTTAGAAATTTTAAAAATATTTATTTACTTTCAGACAACATGCTAACATACACACCAGATATCCAAGTTGCAATAGCCATAGTTTGTCGGCTCTTGCAAGGAAAATAACATTCTGTGAAAAAAGCTAGTTCAGTTGGCAACTGAAAGCACACAAGTGCTATTTCTTCAAACAGCTGTATTTCAGCAGGTGCACAGGTGCTTTATGGATACTTTCCGTTTTATCACAGTACTCGAGGGTGGATGTTTTATAAAATAATCATTTTTTGCTTCATCGTGAATATTCTGAAATGAAATTGCCTTTTTTTTTTTTTTTTCGGTCTTTTTACCGTGAGTGCATAAGGGTGAAGAATCTAACGAACACTGGTATAGTTTGGTGCCACTACCTTGATTTGTACTAGGGCATTAAGAGTTTTACCCACTTTTTTTTTTTTAAGTTTACTGTTTTGAGAGAGAGAGCGTGAGAGAATCCCAGGCAGGCTCTGCACTGTCAGTGCGGAGCCCAGTGCGGGGCTTAAACTCATAAATGGTAAGATCATGACCTGAGCTGAAGTTGGATGCTTAATTGACTGAGGCACCCAAGCACCCCAGTTTTACCCACTGTTTGATTATGCACCATCAGTGAACACGGTGAAATGTGAACACGGTGAAAAGGGCTGGTTATCTCAGTAGTCCTACTGTGAAATCGCTTTAATTTCCAATTACCCTGAAGAGGTCTGTGGATCTCTAGTGGCCTGAGAAGGCCAGTGATTACTTTGAGGACTGTTAGCGGGTAGGGGATCAGTAGAAACAATTGACAGGAGGAAGAGAGCAGAAAGGTCTGCGCATTTGCTGTCTGGAAGCTGAAGCTTCTGGGTACATAGGGAACAAAGTAATCTGCCAAGAATATGAAGAGAGCAGTTGGACTGGAGCTTGAAAAGAAAGAGGATGAAGATAAGGCTGAGTAAAGTAAGGTAAAATTTTAATGATCCAGGTGAGGTTGGTGATGAATTTTTAATGGCTTTCTGTTGAAAGCTAGGAATGATTTCTCTGACTGCTTTTCGTTAGTTCCATTGGATAATCAGATGGAAGTGGCCTTGCAGATCATGTAGCACACCAGCCCCCATTTTGTAAAAGAAAAACCTGAGGGATTTTCTCAGGGTACAGAGCTTCCTGTGATCATACTAGGGCTGAGTCCGTAGAAAACTAAATCAGGCATCCTGTGAAGCATAGGCTGCCTGGATTTAAGTAAGGCAAAATGAATAATACTGATCTGTAAATGGTGTGATTGTGTGGATTCCAAAAGACTTCCCCGAGTGTTGATGAATTTCTTCTCTGAAGGAGTGCATTCCTTGTCATTGGAGAGGTTCTTTCTGCAACTGAATAGTTCCTTCTGGGATGGATTCTTAGGGTATTGTGGCGTTACGTGAATCTCTATGCCCCTAATTGGAGAGTTGGTGTTTGTGTGATAAGAAACAGGACTTCAGGGGCACCTGGCTCAGGCGGTTAAGCGTCCGACTTCAGCTCGGGTCACGATCTCACGGTCTGTGGTTCGAGCCCCGTGTCGGACTCTGTGCTGACAGCTCAGAGCCTGGAGCCTGCTTCGGCTTCTGTCTCCTTCTCTCTCTGTCCCTCCCCTGCTTGTGCTGTCTCTCCATAATAAACAAACCTTAAAAATAAAAAAAAAAAAATTGCCTGCCAAACTTAAAAAACAGGACTTCAAGTTCTTGGTATTGTATATTAGGATTTAGGGTAGGTGGGACACCTTGAATTTTATTTGATCTCCTGTATGTATTTGTAAGGATAAGGTGTCTAAAATAGAACAAATGATTAATGACTGTACAGTTATGTTTATGGCAGGAAAGACAGGATACAGTCAAAATAGGTACTTTGGGTCTAAGGAAACCACCAAAGGACAGTGTAGTGTCCTACCATTCGTGATGGCTGGTTGCCATTAACTCCTAGCCTTGAGGTGAAGGGAGTGGTCACTAGAAGCTGAGAAGGTGGCTTTATCAAGCACACTGACTGCTGAAAGCTTGTGGCCTTGATAAACTCAGGGAGCCCATGGCAGTCCGGCAGGGTGGGAGCCAGGAAGTGAGCACCCTGACCACACTGTCCTCTAACCTCGCAGTCTCTTGCCGATGCCTGCCTTGGCTAATGCAACCAGAAGCCAGGTGCAAGGAAGCCCCTTTAATGCAGTCCAGATGGGTCAGCCTCCCTGAGCACAGCCCTGGGTGGAGAAAATAGAGGGTGGCTGTAGATGGGTAGATGGATGGCACACATATGGTGACCACGGGCACCTGGGCCATGGTGACCTGTGTCCAAGTCCACTCTTCCTTCCCTGATCTGTTACTTGTTACATTCTCTTTGGACAGGACACCATCAGAAACTAATCGCTATACTCTTTCGAGAATAACCGTGGCCGTATGGTGACTGTGGCTGTGTGTGACTGTATGGTGTGGCGTTTATCATTGACATTACGTGTATGGTAGCAAACACTTTTGTGTAGGGGCTAAGTCCGGCACTTGGTAGCTAGGGTGGTTTAGAGCACCTCAGTTTTCATAGGGACTTGAAAAGGGTCACATAAGCCTTCTGGGAAAGCCATAGACGATGTGAAACACATGTAGATGTGTGTGTTAATGTGGTTTCCGTGCCATATAGCGTTGGTTCCCTTGAAGACAAGGGGATCTCAACGTTTGTGTTCTGGCTCCCAGCGCGAGTGCATCTCTATCCACGTGGGGCAGGCAGGTGTCCAGATCGGCAATGCCTGCTGGGAACTGTACTGCCTTGAACATGGAATTCAGCCCGATGGTCAGATGCCAAGTGACAAAACCATCGGTGGTGGGGATGACTCGTTCAACACGTTCTTCAGCGAGACTGGGGCTGGCAAGCATGTGCCCAGAGCGGTGTTTGTGGACCTGGAGCCCACCGTGGTCGGTAGGTACTCGGGCACTTGGGCGGCTTTCCCGGGAGAGTGGGAGAGCCTCCCTGAAGCCCCCTCCATGCCCTCTGTGCTCCTTTGACTCCTTTCTGCAGAAAGGACGGGGTGTACAAGTACACGCCTGTGGCTACATCAGGTGAGAAACTGAGGCTCCTAAGTTAGGAGAACCTAACGTACAGGAAAAACATAGGCGGGTAATAGATTCGCTCGTGGCCGCCTCAGCCCCGGGCAGGTGGTTGTGTAGACTCCACCTGCGGGGTGCCCAGGCACCGGTCCCTCCTTAACGCTGCGCACACCAAAATGCTGCTGCGTGAGAATCTTGACCCGCATCTGACAGAAAGGTAAGTAGAGAACATTGGTTGGCTTCCTCCGGATTAGAAGGCTGAAGTGGTTGCCAGGGAGAGCTGCCAGGGGAGAGCACCTTTCAGTGGCCACCCAGGGGAAGACAGGATGTCACCCTAAAGCCTGTGAGAGGCAGGCCACAGAGGGTGCCCTGATGGGACTGGCCGGCCAAGGTCATGCTGACCTGGTGACTGTCTAGTATGTAAGCGATTTTTTAGTTACACTCTTTGAGGTAGCTGTGGGTAGGAGGACATACGTATTATGCACGTGCAGAATCACCTGTGTGCGGGTGTGAGCGGTTTCCCTTCTTTGAGGACCAGTCAGATTGGACTTTGTACCTCCACTTGACTTTACCTGCTGAGCCATAGATTGCCGTTGTGGTCTGCGTATGACGCAGAGACGTTTTCTACGAGACCCCGATGCCGCCGACCCGCGAGGAACGGCACGTGCTTGGTAGATCCCGACGGTCCCCAAGCCCACCCCTCCTGGTGAGTTGACAACAGGCTTGAAGCCCTGCGGCCCACGTGTCCTCTTTGTAGATGAAGTGCGCACAGGGACCTACAGGCAGCTCTTCCACCCAGAGCAGCTGATCACCGGGAAGGAGGACGCAGCCAATAATTACGCCAGAGGCCATTATACCATCGGCAGGGAGATCGTCGACCTGGTCCTGGACCGGATCCGAAAACTGGTAAGGGGGTGCCGAGAAGGCTTCCTGTGGACGTTGCCCCGGACGGGAGGGTGTGCAGGGATTGCGACCAGGAGGTCGCTCTGGCAAAACCCCAGGCCAGAATCTTGAGTCCACGTTTCCCTTCACGCGTGGCTTCAGTGCGTCCGTACATCTCTAACGTCTGCCTTGCTTTGCTCCTGAGCGTCCTGCACGTGCGCTGTGGACGATTTGAATGTGTGATCATCCCGCAGAGGCAAAGAAGCGAGCGTGGCTTGTCGGAGGTCGGCGGTGAGGCTTCCGCAGGCACTGACTCACGGTCTCTGGTTTCTCTCAGGCGGATCTGTGCACGGGGCTGCAGGGCTT
This sequence comes from Herpailurus yagouaroundi, assembly GCF_014898765.1. Lineage (NCBI taxonomy): Eukaryota > Metazoa > Chordata > Mammalia > Carnivora > Felidae > Herpailurus > Herpailurus yagouaroundi. Next base: position 2,416 of record NW_024422773.1, on the reverse strand, counting down.
CCTCATCTTCCACAGTTTCGGGGGCGGCACCGGCTCTGGGTTTGCGTCCCTGCTCATGGAGCGGCTGTCGGTGGACTACGGCAAGAAGTCCAAGCTGGAGTTTGCCATCTACCCGGCCCCGCAGGTGTCCACGGCCGTGGTGGAGCCCTACAACTCCATCCTGACCACCCACACGACCCTGGAGCATTCTGACTGTGCCTTCATGGTGGACAACGAAGCCATCTACGACATATGTCGGCGCAACCTGGATATCGAGCGGCCCACGTACACCAACCTTAATCGTCTGATCGGGCAGATCGTGTCCTCCATCACGGCCTCCCTGCGATTTGATGGGGCCCTGAACGTGGACTTGACGGAATTCCAGACCAACCTGGTCCCCTACCCCCGCATCCACTTCCCCCTGGCCACCTACGCCCCGGTCATCTCAGCTGAGAAGGCGTACCACGAGCAGCTGTCTGTGGCCGAGATCACCAATGCCTGTTTTGAGCCGGCTAACCAGATGGTCAAGTGTGACCCTCGGCACGGCAAGTATATGGCCTGCTGCATGTTGTACAGGGGGGACGTGGTCCCGAAAGATGTCAACGCAGCCATCGCCACCATCAAGACCAAGCGCACCATCCAGTTTGTGGATTGGTGCCCAACTGGATTTAAGGTAGGACTGGGTGACGTTGAGTGGTGTTACCGGTCAGCAGGCAGCCGACCAAGCACGGCATGCCCTTTGTAGGGGATGCCCTGTTCCATGGCAGCCAGCCCCTTGGTCACAAATCAGTGAGCCGGAGTGAGAATTTATTCAGTGGTGCCATTTGAACTCCCTTCCTGAGTTATCACATTGTGTATCTGCGTGAGAATTTTCTTTTTGAACAGAACAGAAAGTTTTTGGAAGGATTTTTGTTGCCGCTTCTGGGTGAAAGAGTTAGTGTGGGAAAAATAGTTTGGACTTAGAAATGTAGCAATTTTCAAGGGCATTTTGATAATTTATGTGGATATTTGAAATTGGGGGATCACTGTAAACATCAGTGTTCCTAAATCCCACGTCATTCTTCAGGCATAAGGAAATTCAACCAAATCTAAATGTCCCGTGCGGCATTTGATTTAAGGAAAAATGGTCATGGATGTTTTTGGAAGAAATGGCAACATACTCATTTCTCTGTTAGTAAGATTGGCAAGTTTGGGCAGAGGCTGCCTCCAACACAGTTTGTGCCGGTCTTCCATCTGATACAGAATAGGAAACTTGCTGTAGCTCTTCAGCTTTGTCCAGTACTTGGACGCTAAGCTGTCGGTGCTCTCCATCTGGGAAAACGTGCTTCCCTCTGCCTTGCTTTCCATGCCGCCTAGCTGGCTCAGACCTTACTGCTTCTGGTGGGCTTGCTGCAGCGGGTCCTTCACTCGCCCTTCCTATTCTGGGTTCAGGGATCGGCACAGTTGGCAGACCAGCCACGTAGAGTTTTATGTGGACACACCCACACCTGTTCATTGGTGTCTTGTTGGGGCTGCTTTTGTGCTCCAAAGAGAGAATTAAGTAATTGTGACAGAGACCATGTGGCCCACCCAGCCTAGAATATGTGCTGCCTTGCTCTTTTTTTTTTTTTAACACTTATTTTCATTTTTGAGACCGAGAGAGACAGAGCATGAACGGGGGAGGGTCAGAGAGAGAGGGAGACACAGAATCGGAAACAGGCCCCAGGTTGCGAGCTGTCAGCACAGAACCCGACACGGGGCTCGAACTCACAGGCCGTGAGATCGCGACCTGAGCTGAAGTTGCACACCTTAACCAACTGAGCCACCCAGGCGTCCCTGTCTTGCTCTTTATAGACAAAGTTTGCCGACCCCAGCTCTAACTGACCCTGTGTATTCCTGCCCAAACCTCTGGTCGTGGTGTCTCCTGGTTTGGAAACTTAGAATGCCTCCCCTTTTGGACCCAGCCCTCGAATATCACCCCCTTTCTCCTACTTAGCACACACATAGGCCACCTCCTGTTGCGGTAGTAGCAACAGTCCTAGGACCTGAGGGTGTGCCTGTCGCCCTGTTATGCACAGGCTGGCTCATTCGGTGGGAGACCGGGGGTATGATCTCCCCTGGTGATACAACCATAGTACTCTGAATCGAGTGGAAAAGGTTTCAGCTACAGAAATGAATCCCCATCTTGTAGAAGCCTATGGGGAAAATAACACGAGCAATACAAAGCAGTGTCCCCTTTTAGAAGAAACAGCCCTGTTACCTGAGCACCTGTCACATGTCTCAGTTGCTGGGACACAGCCCTTCAGGCAACTTGGGACTGAGCCGGGAGCCAGGGCTCCTTTTCCCCAGTTTTCCTGGTCTGGAAACCAGCACCCTGCTCACCTGACACCTTGCCTGGCACAAAGAAGGCACCTGCGTGTCTTTTGTTCCCATGAAAGCAGCTACCGTTTCTGGGTTT
>NW_024422772.1:0-13304 GCF_014898765.1 Herpailurus yagouaroundi | reverse complement strand
AAAAATAAATAACTGTAAGGGAAATACTTCTAAATCCTTACAGTTCGTGTAAAACCATTCCCAGGGCTCAGCCTGGTCTTTCTGTGAAATGAGGCTAAAATCTCCCACCCAGAGTCATTGTGAAGATGGGATGAGATAGCAGACCCCACAGAAAAGGCCTATGTAGAGAAAGACACTATTGGTGCTAGTATCCTTCCCCTCACTCCCCGTGCCTTTTCATTTGTTATTGAGGAATAACGTTTATGCTGAAAAGTGCACATGGATTGGGGTGTGAATTTCCCCAAACAGCACAGACCTATGCAACCAACCTGCAGGTCAAGAAATCACAGACTCCAAGGAGCTCCCCGGAGCCCCTTCCCTTCCCTATTTTCATAGTTTGGGGACTAATGACATTGTCATCCATAGGAGAGAAGCTGCCCTAAGGATTTTCTCCAAAACCTTGTGTGTACCAGCAAAAACCAGCAAAGTTCTCAGAAGGTGGTAATGTATTGCCTTGTAATGGGTTTCTCCTCAGGATATCCAAGTGGACAGAGAGTTTGATGACCTCGCTATCTCAGTGAAGGTAATTCTTCCAGCACTTTATATCAAGACTGCTGCCCACAGAGTGGAGTACAAAAGACTTGCCTCCAGTCTACACCCCGTCCCTACTGGCGTCTGTCCCTAAGTGACTGCGGTATGTGGCTTCCTCTCACATTGACCACTTCAACTTCCATGTGGAGAGTTCTTGGCCTCATGATGCTTTATTACCACTTGAGTCTGCAGTGAGTCCCCATGTCAGCTGGGTGGTAAGTCTTGTGGAGCCTGTCTTCATGATGACTCAGACACTTGTACCCTCCTCTCCATCCCATGGCCTCTGTTAATGCAGAGGGTGGGCCTTCCTTGCTCACACTAATTTCCGTAACATGAACTTGTGCTGTGTGCTACATGTTGAGCTGGGTATGGGGTCAAAGATCTCCAAAGTTCCTGCCTTGGTGACTTCAAGAGACCATGAAAATATAAGGTGGTGTGTGACTGGCATTCCCAAACTCAACTTGCAGAGTGCAAACTGACACAAGGTTTTTGGAAGGTTTTATGTACCAAGAGCCTTAAAACTGCCTATGCCCTTTGATTCAATGGTCTGACTAATCTGCTCTTCAGAAATAACCAGAGATGCATAAAAATATTGATGTCCAGGGGTGCCTCAGTGGCTCAGTATGTTCATGCGTTCGAGCCCCGCATCGGGCTCTGTGCTAAAAGCTCAGAGCCTGGAGCCTGCTTCAGATTCAGTGTCTCCCTCCCTCTCTGCTCCTCCCTCACTCGTGCTCTCTCTCTCTCTCTCTCTCTCTCTCTCTCTCTCTCACAAAAATAAATATTTTTTACAGTTTCACAAAAAAATATTGATGCCCAAAAGTGCTCACTGAAAGGCTGTTTATAATATGAAAATTGGAAATAATCTAGATGCCCAATAACAGGGGACTGATTAACTAAGAATTGGAACTCTGCAATCATTAAAAGCCAAGCGTTCAAAAAACATTGAACACGTTAACAGTTTATGAAAAAGCACATGGTTAATGTTAAGTGAGAAAATCAGGATTGAAAAAAAAATCACATGGTTTGTCTGGCAATTCCTTAAAAGGTTGAACCTGTAGTTTATCACAGACCCAGCAATTCGTGTCATAGAGAAATGAAAACATGTGTTCACAGCAGCTTTATTCATGATATCCACAAAGTGGATACCAACTGATGAATGGGTAAATAAAATATGGTATAGGGGCACCTGGGTGGCTCAGTCAGTTAAGCAACTGCCTTTTGATTTTGGCTCAGGTCATGAGCTCACGAACCTTGGGATGGAGCCCTGCATCAGGCTCTGTGCTGTGCGTTGGTGGAGCAGAGCCTGCCTCGGAGTCTCTCTCTCCCTCTCTCCCTTGCTCTTTCTTTCTCTCAAAATGAATAAAATCAACATTAAAAAATAAAATAAAAATGCTATGCCCATACAATGGAATATTATTTGGCCATAAAAAGAAATGAAATTTGAGGTGATGATGGCATTCTAAACTTGCTTGTGGTAATGGCTGCACAACTCTGTGAATACACCAAAAGTAACTGGACACTTTAAATAGATGAATTGTAGAGTATGTGAACTGTATCTCAATAAAGCTGTTTACAAGAAACAGGAGTGAAGGATCATGCTACCACAGGAATGTATCATGTAACAGGAGGAATGTGTCATGCTACAACATGAATGAACCTTGAAAACATGATGCTGTGAAAGAAGCCATTCACAAAAGACCACATATTGTATGATTCTGTTTATAGGAAATGTCCAGAATAGGTAAATCTACCAAGACAGAAAGTAGATTAGAAGTTGCCTAGGGCTGGGGCGCCTGTATGGCTCAGTGGGTCGAACATCTGACTCTTGATTTCAGCTGATTGTGATCCCAGGGGATTGAGTCCTGTGTCCTGTGTCTGTGTCTCCATGCTGAGCATGGAGCCTTCTTGGGATTCTCTCACTCACTTGCTCTGCTCCTGCTCTCTCTCTCTCTCTCTCTCTCACACACACACACACACACACACACACACACACAAACTCTCTCTCTCTCTCTCTCTCTCTCTCTCAAATAAAATTTAAAAGAAGTTGCCTAGGGCTAGGGAGATGGGAGGGACTGGAGGTTGGCAGCGAAAGAGCATGGGTTTTTTTGGAGATGATAAAAATGTTCTAAAATGGATTGTGATGGGGCACCTGGGTGGCTCAGTCAGTTATGCATCCAACTCTTGATTTTGGCTCAGGTCGTGATCTCACGGTTTGTGGGTTTGAGCCCTGCTTCAGGCTCCCCGCTTACAGTGTGAAGCTGCTTGTGATTCTCTCTCTCTCTCTCTCTCTCTCTCTCTCTCTCTCTCTCTCTCTGTCTCTCTCTCTCCACCCCTCCACCACTCATGCTCTAAATAAATAAATAAATAAATAAATAAATAAACTTAAACAAATAAGTCACCTACTCTAACTTTACAAATGGATTGTGGTGATGGTTGCACAACTCTGTGAATATACTGCAAACCACTGGATTGTACACCAGTTTAAATGGGTGAGTTGTGGGGCACCTGGCTGGCTCAGTTGGTAGAGCATGTGATTTGATTTCAGGGTTGTGGGTTTGAACCCCACATTGGGTGTAGAGATTACTTACAAACAAAAAACATATTTTTTAAAAAATGAATTGTATGGTAGGTGGATTATATCTCAAGAAAGTTGTTACTAAAACAAAAAATCATATTGTTGGATCCAATTTTGTAAAACCCATGTATAAGTATATACACAGGGGGAACAAAAACTAAGAATACCTTGACATATTAATAATGTTTAGCTATAAGGTGTGGGTTTGGGGATGATTTTTATTTTCCTTATGTTATTCTTCATTTCCTACACTTTCTCCTCTGAATATGTGTTACTTTTAAAACCAGAAAAAATAAGTAGTACTTTAAAATGTGATACAGGCTACAATTCAGTTATGTATGTGGAATGACTGGAGCCGTGAGGGTGGAGGAGGGTGTTATAGACTGAATTGGGTCCCCCTGCCAAATTCCTACGTTGAAGCCCTAACCCCCAATGCGACTATATTTGGAAATAGGAGGCAATTAAGGTTACATGAGGTCATAAAGGTGGGACCCTGATCTGACAGGATTAGTGTCCTTGTAAGAAGAGACACCGAGAGCTTGCTCTCTCCTCCCACCCCTATAGGCAGACACAGCAAGAAGGGAGCCTTCTGCAATCAGGAAGAGAGCCCTCGCTAGAAACCAACCCTTCCAGAACTTGACCTTGCATTACTCTCCTAGCCTTTAGAACCGCCAGAAAATAAACTTCCGTTACTTACGCTACCCAGTCCATGGTGTTCTGTTATGGCAGGTGACCTAAGATAGAAGGATTCACTCTCCTGGAGGGAAGAAGCAGGGAGGGTTTCTCCTGGTTTCCCTGGCTCTCCGTTGACCTCCTTCCATCTCCCTCCTCCCTGCCGCCAAAGCTATCTTTCTTTCAACGTTTATTTATTTTTGGGACAGAGAGAGACAGAGCATGAACGGGGGAGGGGCAGAGAGAGAGGGAGACACAGAATCGGAAACAGGCTCCAGGCTCCGAGCCATCAGCCCAGAGCCCGACGCGGGGCTCCAACTCGCGGACCGCGAGATCGTGACCTGGCCGAAGTCGGACGCGTAACCGACTGCGCCACCCAGGCGCCCCCAAAGCTATCTTTCTGAGGGCCGACCTAATCATACTATGCAAATGTTCCCAAGGCCTACAGAAAAAGCCCAGCTCCTCTACCTGCTGTGTGCCACTGCAGGAGCAGAGTTCCCCGCTCTTCTGTAAGAAGCTAAGGGTCTGCTCCAACATGCTCTAGGGAGTCACCAGAAAGGATGTTGCATTCTGCTGATAGGTTTGAGGTTATGCCAGAATTCCTTTTACCCTGCTTTTCTCAGAAATAAATACACAGTGGATCCCAAAGAAAGTTAAGTCAGTCTTTACAGAAGGGAAGAATCAGGTGATTGTACCAAAGTTCCCCCAAATGGACACTGCACTCCAACCCAGCCTTGGCAGGGGAGCCTGGGGTATACCCTCCAACTCCCTTGTCCCCAGAAACTCAGAAATCCCCAGATGAAAGAAGTAATCAAGTCCTGCCTGGTTTCTGGGCGCTGGATGGCAAAGGCCTTTCTGCACCGGAAAAAGGGTGGACAAGAAAGCCGGGTGCAGATTTTGGGTACGAAGCTGGCATCCATCTTGTTGGTTGTTAGTCTATCTCAAGTCTCTTGAGATAGAACGCGCCTCCGTGGACCAGATGAAGCCACTTGAAGTAACAAAGTAACATCTGTGAACGTGGCTTCATGAGCCTCCAATCAACAGCGTCCACCTTCTCAGCAGACCGCCCCCCGCCCCGGGCCCCCGCCCTGCCCCCAACTTTCCCCGTAAAACCCCTCGTTTATAAGCCATCAGGAAGTTCGGGACGTTGAACACTGGTTTTACGTTCTCCTGGGTGGTGCCACACCAACAAATAGCCTATCTTCAAGGCAGAAACTTGGTGCAAGTCTTTTATTGGCTTGCGAAGCACGGGAGAGCAGCTCTCCTTTGCATTGGTTACTGGTAGATGGTGGGCAGGCCTTGAGAGGGTGTCTCGTTTGCAAAGACCGGAATCACGAGCAGACAGGTGAGTGGGCCTGGGCCTCCAAGCAAGAAGGCAGCACAAGCTTGACGTGAAGCCACGCTCACATTGAGGGCTTACGTGCACGAAAATGTGCTATGTCCCACGCAGAGAAAACCGTGACCGCTCCCACCTAACATCCGAGGATGCATCAGAATGTTCGGCTTTGGCTAGGCCACAGCCTTCCCGCCAAAGCCATATCCAATCAGAAAGCACCATACTCCGCAAGTCAAGTAACGTCCAATCAGAAGCGGGATTCCAGGCCTAGGTCCGCCCCGAGGCACTGAGGACCAATGGGCACCTGGGCAGCGGCGGGCCAATCCCGGGCCGGGTGCACCGCGCAGCCTCTGCAGTTGGGCGCGTGGCGTCGGTGGCAGCGGTTGAGGTCTGGTGATGGCGTTGGGTAGCAGCTGAACTCACCATGGTGAGGCCCCCGCCGGCCACTCTCGGTTCATAGAGGCCCAGGCAGGAGGGAGGATGAAGCCCGCCACATGAGGCCCCTGGGTGGGGCAAGACTGGGACAAATCCTAGGACCGGGGCTCTGTGTGTGTGTGTGTGTGTGTGTGTGTGTGTGGCGGGGGAGGGGGGTGGAGATCGGGGGAAAGAGGGGGCTGGGCTGGGCACGGGAGGCCCAGGGCTGCCCGGACGAACAGATGATAGTCCTCTCGCTTGTTCTCTGGGTGTGCGAACCCTGAGGGCAGCGGCAACCTGCGTCGTGGTAGTGTCCCGGATGAAGGGGGTCGGCAGGTGCAGATGTCTTCTGGAAAACTGTAACTTTATGAGCCAGGTTGGAAGCTGGGTGACCTTGACTTGTTGGGTGGCCTTGACTCAGTCTCTGAGGACAGCCGTTATGTTGGGTTCCTGAGGCCTGGAAGGTGGTTCTCAAACGTTGGGGTCCCAGGACATCCCTAGAGTATGTATGTATGTATGTATGTATGTTAACGTATGTTTATTTTTGAGAGAGAGACACACACACACAGCACAAGTGGGGGAGGGGCAGAGAGAGAGGGAGACACAGAATCCCAAGCAGGCTCCAGGTTCTAAGCTGTCAGCACAGAGCCCAACGTGGCGTTCGAACTCATGTGATATGAGATCATGGCCTGAGCTGAAGTCCAACACTTAACCGACTGAGCCACCCAGGTGCCCCTACAGTATTTATTTTTTTACAGAGTTTATTTGAGAGAGAGAGAGAAAGAGTGCAAGTGGGGGAGGGGCGAGGGAGAGGGAGAGGGAGAGGGAGAATCCCAAGCAGGCTCTGTACTGCCAGCCCAATGAGCTCAACTCACAAACCATGAGATCATGACCCGATGGGGAAGCAAGAGTCATGCTTAACCCTCTTAGCCGCCCAGGCACTCCATGGACATCTCTACAGTGTAACAAATTAGGACTCCAAAAAGCCCTTGTTTATGTGGGTTATCTCCATAGTCATTTGCCATGTTAGAAATTTAAAAAATATTTATTTCCTTTCAGACAACATGCTAACATACACACCAGATATCCAAGTTGCAATAGCCATAGTTTGTCGGCTCTTGCGAGGAAAATAACATTCTGTGAAAAAAGCTAGTTCAGTTGGCAACTGAAAGCACACAAGTGCTATTTCTTCAAACAGCTGTATTTCAGCAGGTGCACAGGTGCTTTATGGATACTTTCCGTTTTATCACAGTACTCGAGGGTGGATGTTTTATAAAATAATCATTTTTTGCTTCATCGTGAATATTCTGAAATGAAATTGCCTTTTTTTTTTTTTTTTGGTCTTTTTACCGTGAGTGCATAAGGGTGAAGAATCTAACGAACACTGGTATAGTTTGGTGCCACTACCTTGATTTGTACTAGGGCATTAAGAGTTTTACCCACTTTTTTTTTTTTTTTAAGTTTACTGTTTTGAGAGAGAGAGCGTGAGAGAATCCCAGGCAGGCTGTGCACTGTCAGTGCGGAGCCCAGTGCGGGGCTTAAACTCATAAATGGTAAGATCATGACCTGAGCTGAAGTTGGATGCTTAATTGACTGAGGCACCCAAGCACCCCAGTTTTACCCACTGTTTGATTATGCACCATCAGTGAACACGGTGAAATGTGAACACGGTGAAAAGGGCTGGTTATCTCAGTAGTCCTACTGTGAAATCGCTTTAATTTCCAATTACCCTGAAGAGGTCTGTGGATCTCTAGTGGCCTGAGAAGGCCAGTGATTACTTTGAGGACTGTTAGCGGGTAGGGGATCAGTAGAAACAATTGACAGGAGGAAGGGAGCAGAAAGGTCTGCGCATTTGCTGTCTGGAAGCTGAAGCTTCTGGGTACATAGGGAACAAAGTAATCTGCCAAGAATATGAAGAGAGCAGTTGGACTGGAGCTTGAAAAGAAAGAGGATGAAGATAAGGCTGAGTAAAGTAAGGTAAAATTTTAATGATCCAGGTGAGGTTGGTGATGAATTTTTAATGGCTTTCTGTTGAAAGCTAGGAATGATTTCTCTGACTGCTTTTCGTTAGTTCCATTGGATAATCAGATGGAAGTGGCCTTGCAGATCATGTAGCACACCAGCCCCCATTTTGTAAAAGAAAAACCTGAGGGATTTTCTCAGGGTACAGAGCTTCCTGTGATCATACTAGGGCTGAGTCCGTAGAAAACTAAATCAGGCATCCTGTGAAGCATAGGCTGCCTGGATTTAAGTAAGGCAAAATGAATAATACTGATCTGTAAATGGTGTGATTGTGTGGATTCCAAAAGACTTCCCCGAGTGTTGATGAATTTCTTCTCTGAAGGAGTGCATTCCTTGTCATTGGAGAGGTTCTTTCTGCAACTGAATAGTTCCTTCTGGGATGGATTCTTAGGGTATTGTGGCGTTACGTGAATCTCTATGCCCCTAATTGGAGAGTTGGTGTTTGTGTGATAAGAAACAGGACTTCAGGGGCACCTGGCTCAGGCGGTTAAGCGTCCGACTTCAGCTCGGGTCACGATCTCACGGTCTGTGGTTCGAGCCCCGTGTCGGACTCTGTGCTGACAGCTCAGAGCCTGGAGCCTGCTTCGGCTTCTGTCTCCTTCTCTCTCTGTCCCTCCCCTGCTTGTGCTGTCTCTCCATAATAAACAAACCTTAAAAATAAAAAAAAAAAAATTGCCTGCCAAACTTAAAAAACAGGACTTCAAGTTCTTGGTATTGTATATTAGGATTTAGGGTAGGTGGGACACCTTGAATTTTATTTGATCTCCTCTATGTATTTGTAAGGATAAGGTGTCTAAAATAGAACAAATGATTAATGACTGTACAGTTATGTTTATGGCAGGAAAGACAGGATACAGTCAAAATAGGTACTTTGGGTCTAAGGAAACCACCAAAGGACAGTGTAGTGTCCTACCATTCGTGATGGCTGGTTGCCATTAACTCCTAGCCTTGAGGTGAAGGGAGTGGTCACTAGAAGCTGAGAAGGTGGCTTTATCAAGCACACTGACTGCTGAAAGCTTGTGGCCTTGATAAACACACTCAGGGAGCCCATGGCAGTCCGGCAGGGTGGGAGCCAGGAAGTGAGCACCCTGACCACACTGTCCTCTAACCTCGCAGTCTCTTGCCGATGCCTGCCTTGGCTAATGCAACCAGAAGCCAGGTGCAAGGAAGCCCCTTTAATGCAGTCCAGATGGGTCAGCCTCCCTGAGCACAGCCCTGGGTGGAGAAAATAGAGGGTGGCTGTAGATGGGTAGATGGATGGCACACATATGGTGACCACGGGCACCTGGGCCATGGTGACCTGTGTCCAAGTCCACTCTTCCTTCCCTGATCTGTTACTTGTTACATTCTCTTTGGACAGGACACCATCAGAAACTAATCGCTATACTCTTTCGAGAATAACTGTGGCCGTATGGTGACTGTGGCTGTGTGTGACTGTATGGTGTGGCGTTTATCATTGACATTACGTGTATGGTAGCAAACACTTTTGTGTAGGGGCTAAGTCCGGCAGTTGGTAGCTAGGGTGGTTTAGAGCACCTCAGTTTTCATAGGGACTTGAAAAGGGTCACATAAGCCTTCTGGGAAAGCCATAGACGATGTGAAACACATGTAGATGTGTGTGTTAATGTGGTTTCCGTGCCATATAGCGTTGGTTCCCTTGAAGACAAGGGGATCTCAACGTTTGTGTTCTGGCTCCCAGCGCGAGTGCATCTCTATCCACGTGGGGCAGGCAGGTGTCCAGATCGGCAATGCCTGCTGGGAACTGTACTGCCTTGAACATGGAATTCAGCCCGATGGTCAGATGCCAAGTGACAAAACCATCGGTGGTGGGGATGACTCGTTCAACACGTTCTTCAGCGAGACTGGGGCTGGCAAGCATGTGCCCAGAGCGGTGTTTGTGGACCTGGAGCCCACCGTGGTCGGTAGGTACTCGGGCACTTGGGCGGCTTTCCCGGGAGAGTGGGAGAGCCTCCCTGAAGCCCCCTCCATGCCCTCTGTGCTCCTTTGACTCCTTTCTGCAGAAAGGACGGGGTGTACAAGTACACGCCTGTGGCTACATCAGGTGAGAAACTGAGGCTCCTAAGTTAGGAGAACCTAACGTACAGGAAAAACATAGGCGGGTAATAGATTCGCTCGTGGCCGCCTCAGCCCCGGGCAGGTGGTTGTGTAGACTCCACCTGCGGGGTGCCCAGGCACCGGTCCCTCCTTAACGCTGCACACACCAAAATGCTGCTGCGTGAGAATCTTGACCCGCATCTGACAGAAAGGTAAGTAGAGAACATTGGTTGGCTTCCTCCGGATTAGAAGGCTGAAGTGGTTGCCAGGGAGAGCTGCCAGGAGAGAGCACCTTTCAGTGGCCACCCAGGGGAAGACAGGATGTCACCCTAAAGCCTGTGAGAGGCAGGCCACAGAGGGTGCCCTGATGGGACTGGCCGGCCAAGGTCATGCTGACCTGGTGACTGTCTAGTATGTAAGCGATTTTTTAGTTACACTCTTTGAGGTAGCTGTGGGTAGGAGGACATACGTATTATGCACGTGCAGAATCACCTGTGTGCGGGTGTGAGCGGTTTCCCTTCTTTGAGGACCAGTCAGATTGGACTTTGTACCTCCACTTGACTTTACCTGCTGAGCCATAGATTGCCGTTGTGGTCTGCGTATGACGCAGAGACGTTTTCTACGAGACCCCGATGCCGCCGACCCGCGAGGAACGGCACGTGCTTGGTAGATCCCGACGGTCCCCAAGCCCACCCCTCCTGGTGAGTTGACAACAGGCTTGAAGCCCTGCGTCCCACGTGTCCTCTTTGTAGATGAAGTGCGCACAGGGACCTACAGGCAGCTCTTCCACCCAGAGCAGCTGATCACCGGGAAGGAGGACGCAGCCAATAATTACGCCAGAGGCCATTATACCATCGGCAGGGAGATCGTCGACCTGGTCCTGGACCGGATCCGAAAACTGGTAAGGGGGTGCCGAGAAGGCTTCCTGTGGACGTTGCCCCGGACGGGAGGGTGTGCAGGGATTGCGACCAGGAGGTCGCTCTGGCAAAACCCCAGGCCAGAATCTTGAGTCCACGTTTCCCTTCACGTGTGGCTTCAGTGCGTCCGTACATCTCTAACGTCTGCCTTGCTTTGCTCCTGAGCGTCCTGCACGTGCGCTGTGGACGATTTGAATGTGTGATCATCCCGCAGAGGCAAAGAAGCGAGCATGGCTTGTCGGAGGTCGGCGGTGAGGCTTCCGCAGGCACTGACTCACGGTCTCTGGTTTCTCTCAGGCGGATCTGTGCACGGGGCTGCAGGGCTTCCTCATCTTCCACAGTTTCGGGGGCGGCACCGGCTCTGGGTTTGCGTCCCTGCTCATGGAGCGGCTGTCGGTGGACTACGGCAAGAAGTCCAAGCTGGAGTTTGCCATCTACCCGGCCCCGCAGGTGTCCACGGCCGTGGTGGAGCCCTACAACTCCATCCTGACCACCCACACGACCCTGGAGCATTCTGACTGTGCCTTCATGGTGGACAACGAAGCCATCTACGACATATGTCGGCGCAACCTGGATATCGAGCGGCCCACGTACACCAACCTTAATCGTCTGATCGGGCAGATCGTGTCCTCCATCACGGCCTCCCTGCGATTTGATGGGGCCCTGAACGTGGACTTGACGGAATTCCAGACCAACCTGGTCCCCTACCCCCGCATCCACTTCCCCCTGGCCACCTACGCCCCGGTCATCTCAGCTGAGAAGGCGTACCACGAGCAGCTGTCTGTGGCCGAGATCACCAATGCCTGTTTTGAGCCGGCTAACCAGATGGTCAAGTGTGACCCTCGGCACGGCAAGTATATGGCCTGCTGCATGTTGTACAGGGGGGACGTGGTCCCGAAAGATGTCAACGCAGCCATCGCCACCATCAAGACCAAGCGCACCATCCAGTTTGTGGATTGGTGCCCAACTGGATTTAAGGTAGGACTGGGTGACGTTGAGTGGTGTTACCGGTCAGCAGGCAGCCGACCAAGCACGGCATGCCCTTTGTAGGGGATGCCCTGTTCCATGGCAGCCAGCCCCTTGGTCATAAATCAGTGAGCCGGAGTGAGAATTTATTCAGTGGTGCCATTTGAACTCCCTTCCTGACTTATCACATTGTGTATCTGCGTGAGAATTTTCTTTTTTAACAGAACAGAAAGTTTTTGGAAGGATTTTTGTTGCCGCTTCTGGGTGAAAGAATTAGTGTGGGAAAAATAGTTTGGACTTAGAAATGTAGCAATTTTCAAGGGCATTTTGATAATTTATGTGGATATTTGAAATTGGGGGATCACTGTAAACATCAGTGTTCCTAAATCCCACGTCATTCTTCAGGCATAAGGAAATTCAACCAAATCTAAATGTCCCGTGCGGCATTTGATTTAAGGAAAAATGGTCATGGATGTTTTTGGAAGAAATGGCAACATACTCATTTCTCTGTTAGTAAGATTGGCAAGTTTGGGCAGAGGCTGCCTCCAACACAGTTTGTGCCGGTCTTCCATCTGATACAGAATAGGAAACTTGCTGTAGCTCTTCAGCTTTGCCCAGTACTTGGACGCTAAGCTGTCGGTGCTCTCCATCTGGGAAAACGTGCTTCCCTCTGCCTTGCTTTCCATGCCACCTAGCTGGCTCAGACCTTACTGCTTCTGGTGGGCTTGCTGCAGCGGGTCCTTCACTCGCCCTTCCTATTCTGGGTTCAGGGATCGGCACAGTTGGCAGACCAGCCACGTAGAGTTTTATGTGGACACACCCACACCTGTTCATTGGTGTCTTGTTGGGGCTGCTTTTTTGCTCCAAAGAGAGAATTAAGTAATTGTGACAGAGACCATGTGGCCCACCCAGCCTAGAATATGTGCTGCCTTGCTCTTTTTTTTTTTTTAACACTTATTTTCATTTTTGAGACCGAGAGAGACAGAGCATGAACGGGGGGAGGGTCAGAGAGAGAGGGAGACACAGAATCGGAAACAGGCCCCAGGTTGCGAGCTGTCAGCACAGAACCCGACACGGGGCTCGAACTCACAGGCCGTGAGATCGCGACCTGAGCTGAAGTTGCACACCTTAACCAACTGAGCCACCCAGGCGTCCCTGTCTTGCTCTTTATAGACAAAGTTTGCCGACCCCAGCTCTAACTGACCCTGTGTATTCCTGCCCAAACCTCTGGTCGTGGTGTCTCCTGGTTTGGAAACTTAGAATGCCTCCCCTTTTGGACCCAGCCCTCGAATATCACCCCCTTTCTCCTACTTAGCACACACATAGGCCACCTCCTGTTGCGGTAGTAGCAACAGTCCTAGGACCTGAGGGTGTGCCTGTCGCCCTGTTATGCACAGGCTGGCTCATTCGGTGGGAGACCGGGGGTACGATCTCCCCTGGTGATACAACCATAGTACTCTGAATCGAGTGGAAAAGGTTTCAGCTACAGAAATGAATCCCCATCTTGTAGAAGCCTATGGGGAAAATAACATGAGCAATACAAAGCAGTGTCCCCTTTTAGAAGAAACAGCCCTGTTACCTGAGCACCTGTCACATGTCTCAGTTGCTGGGACACAGCCCTTCAGGCAACTTGGGACTGAGCCGGGAGCCAGGGCTCCTTTTCCCCAGTTTTCCTGGTCTGGAAACCAGCACCCTGCTCACCTGACACCTTGCCTGGCACAAAGAAGGCGCCTGCGTGTCTTTTGTTCCCATGAAAGCAGCTACCGTTTCTGGGTTT
>NW_024422771.1:0-1437 GCF_014898765.1 Herpailurus yagouaroundi | reverse complement strand
GGTGGACAGGGAGACAGCCAGACTAGGGTGCCTGGTCCCTGGCAGAGGTGTCCATGCAGTAGTTTTCATTAGGAGCCCTTCCATGACATGAAGACAAGAGAACACGTCCAATTCCCTTCCTCCTCTCCCCTCACCTCCCACAGCCCGCAGCCTTCCCTAGTCCCCATTCTGTGCTGACAGCCCCCATTCCTACTTTCTGTCCTCACAGCTCCCCCTCCACAGCAATCCGGCCTGCTTCTGCCTTGCTGCTTTGCTCTGTCTTTTCCCACCTCTGTGGTTTCCTCTTCCTTCACCCAGCTCTGTCCCGGGGCCTTGCAAACCCAGCAGCCAGTACGTCTGCCCTTTTCCCTCCCTGTGGGCCAGTGTCTCTCCTTTGCTAGGGCCCTGATGCCACAGCCTATGAGGCTGACATTTTACCCGCCACCCCCAGGTACCAATACCAGAGCAGACACGAGACTGTGAGCTCCTGTGTACAAGATGGTGGCACACGTCCCTGTGTGCCAAGTATGGGGCCCATCATGTCCTGGCTCTTAGTAATGACTGAGAAAGGAAGGAAGGACACACTGGCTATGTGCAGAGATCTGGTTTCCAAAGCTCAGCTGCCCCAGAGTCTAGGAATCGTCCCAACCATCAGGATTGTCCCTCGGGGCCCCCAATGCCTCCTGGGACCCACTTTCTTCCCTCAGCAGCCGAGGCCTCTTCTGGTGCTTGGTCTCCCTGAGTTCTCCAGAAGCCTGGCTGCTGTGATGCCTCCCTTGTCACTGGGTACTGGGGTGGCTTATCCCCAGAGGACAGGGCAGCTCATAGGATGCCTTTGGAAACAAGCATGAAGCAGGGGGGTCCCTGAGATGCAGGCTGAGTTTCTGCCCAGGAATGGTAGACACAGTCTGTGCCTTTGTTTACTCATCTGATGGCCTGGGAGTTTATGGGAGCCCGCCCAGAGGCAGGATCATGGGGCAGGGGTAGGGGCTGTATCCCTCAAGTTATTGGCATGGGCCTGGGGAATGGTACTATGTTCAAGGTATCACTTACCTTTTTGCAACAGCATAGCCAGAAGCAACAGGAAAGACACAGGACTGTGAGCACGGCTGCGAGGAGCACAACCAAGTAGATAGGTTGGATAGGTGGCATAAATGATGCCAGGTTTTCCGGGGGAGTCATGACTTCTGGAGAAGGAGGAGCTGGAGAGGGTGGTTCATCACCTTCTGATGGCATATTCTGCAGAAAGCACACGTCAAAAGTCTAGGGGAGATCTGGATGGTCCTCACTGGGTGCCTCCCCCCAGCACACTACACCTGCACATCGCGTGTTCCCACTCACCTCAGATTTCCCCACCTCCAGGGAGCACTGAAGGCCTGGAGGACAAGACGGCACTCAAAGAGCCGCTGCGGAGCCCTGGGCCACAGAGCCCACCACTGGCTTCGTTCCGAGGCTCTG
>NW_024422770.1:0-1437 GCF_014898765.1 Herpailurus yagouaroundi | reverse complement strand
GGTGGACAGGGAGACAGCCAGACTAGGGTGCCTGGTCCCTGGCAGAGGTGTCCATGCAGTAGTTTTCATTAGGAGCCCTTCCATGACATGAAGACAAGAGAACACGTCCAATTCCCTTCCTCCTCTCCCCTCACCTCCCACAGCCCGCAGCCTTCCCTAGTCCCCATTCTGTGCTGACAGCCCCCATTCCTACTTTCTGTCCTCACAGCTCCCCCTCCACAGCAATCCGGCCTGCTTCTGCCTTGCTGCTTTGCTCTGTCTTTTCCCACCTCTGTGGTTTCCTCTTCCTTCACCCAGCTCTGTCCCGGGGCCTTGCAAACCCAGCAGCCAGTACGTCTGCCCTTTTCCCTCCCTGTGGGCCAGTGTCTCTCCTTTGCTAGGGCCCTGATGCCACAGCCTATGAGGCTGACATTTTACCCGCCACCCCCAGGTACCAATACCAGAGCAGACACGAGACTGTGAGCTCCTGTGTACAAGATGGTGGCACACGTCCCTGTGTGCCAAGTATGGGGCCCATCATGTCCTGGCTCTTAGTAATGACTGAGAAAGGAAGGAAGGACACACTGGCTATGTGCAGAGATCTGGTTTCCAAAGCTCAGCTGCCCCAGAGTCTAGGAATCGTCCCAACCATCAGGATTGTCCCTCGGGGCCCCCAATGCCTCCTGGGACCCACTTTCTTCCCTCAGCAGCCGAGGCCTCTTCTGGTGCTTGGTCTCCCTGAGTTCTCCAGAAGCCTGGCTGCTGTGATGCCTCCCTTGTCACTGGGTACTGGGGTGGCTTATCCCCAGAGGACAGGGCAGCTCATAGGATGCCTTTGGAAACAAGCATGAAGCAGGGGGGTCCCTGAGATGCAGGCTGAGTTTCTGCCCAGGAATGGTAGACACAGTCTGTGCCTTTGTTTACTCATCTGATGGCCTGGGAGTTTATGGGAGCCCGCCCAGAGGCAGGATCATGGGGCAGGGGTAGGGGCTGTATCCCTCAAGTTATTGGCATGGGCCTGGGGAATGGTACTATGTTCAAGGTATCACTTACCTTTTTGCAACAGCATAGCCAGAAGCAACAGGAAAGACACAGGACTGTGAGCACGGCTGCGAGGAGCACAACCAAGTAGATAGGTTGGATAGGTGGCATAAATGATGCCAGGTTTTCCGGGGGAGTCATGACTTCTGGAGAAGGAGGAGCTGGGGAGGGTGGTTCATCACCTTCTGATGGCATATTCTGCAGAAAGCACACGTCAAAAGTCTAGGGGAGATCTGGATGGTCCTCACTGGGTGCCTCCCCCCAGCACACTACACCTGCACATCGCGTGTTCCCACTCACCTCAGATTTCCCCACCTCCAGGGAGCACTGAAGGCCTGGAGGACAAGACGGCACTCAAAGAGCCGCTGCGGAGCCCTGGGCCACAGAGCCCACCACTGGCTTCGTTCCGAGGCTCTG
>NW_024422769.1:0-5589 GCF_014898765.1 Herpailurus yagouaroundi | reverse complement strand
GGACAGAGTCTGTGCCCAGGAGGGGGAAGCAGGGTGGGGGCCCATGAACTCAGGCTCCTCCTGAGTTCTTTCCTAAATGTGCCTGCTGAGGGCGGCCTGTCAGTTAGGCTCCCGAGGGACAAATGGCCGAGTGCGGTCTGCTGGTCGGTGAGTGCCTGTCCTGGCACAAGTGAACACACAGTCAGAGGACTGTCCGTGCTGCTGGAACCCTCCCAGCTGGGACTGGACACTAGGCTGGTGGCAATCAGGCGCGGGCATCGCTCCTCCCAGGCAGCCCTCTTCCTGTGCCTAACGTGCTCTGTCGCCCATGTCATGCTGCCCCGCTCGGTGCCCAGGTGACGTGGAGCTCTGAGAAGTGGGCACCTGGGAGCAGCACCCTCTTTCCCACGTGCCCGTCCCTGAGCTGAGTCCCAGGCCCTCCCCACAGCCCTGGCAACTTCCCACCAAGTGCCAGAGAGCAAGGTCCAGCAGAGGTCAGAGAGTTAGCGGAGACGGATGGCTGAGGAGCACGAGAAAGCAGCAGAGGCAGAGGGGAGGCTGGTGCCCTCTGCAAAATGACAGGGGTGTTCCCCAAGCGGGCTTGGGCTCGCGGGCAGTGATGGGCATGTGTGGGTTCAGCTGTGTCAGCAACTGCTGAAACACCCTGACTGCACAGGGCCACAGTGGGTCCCGCTCTCCAGATCCCCTGTGTCTGGGGCCTGGGTTTGGAGCACCTTGCTGCCCCAGAGGTTCTGGACTCAGGCTCCTAACACACTAGCCTCCCAGCCTCTCCCACCTGCCCAGCTGGAATGCAGAATGGAGCCCCGAGCTCCCCACTGCTATTCTTGGGCCAGCAGAGGTGGCAAGGGGCGAGGCGGGGTGGCAGAGCCCCAGCACCATTTCTGGACTCTGCTTAGAGCTCTAACTGTTCCCTTTCCTGTGCCTTCAGGGACACCTGGTTCCCAGAGAGAGAGAGAGCAGAGGTTCTGCAGGACCTGGACAGAAGGCTACAGGGCAGGTGCTCTTGTGGAAGCACTCCCAGGGCACCTCACAAGCCCCATGTGTGGGCAGCTTGCCAATGAAGGGCTGAGGGCCCCAAGCTGGCTCTGAGAAGTCATCCCAGCCCCTGTCTGCACAAGCTACTTTCTTGGGCCATTGGCACTGTGTCCCTTCTCCTGCCTCCCAGGGCATGTGCTCCTTAAGTGTAAATGCTCTGGACAGCCCCAGGAGGGAACATGCCACCTTACCCTGGCACTCATACAGTTGTCGCTGGTGATGTTAGCATCACTCCTGATGAAGCTGATGGCATTATTCAGGCTAACTTCCACATGGACCAACCTGCAGCATAGAAATTGTGGATAGACAGAAATAGCCCCAACAGACATAGTTCTTGCATGTGGATCAAACCACATCCCCCATTTCTTCTCATTGTAACTGATCATCAGGGATTGGGGCCACCAGTGAGCACATGGCATGGGTAAGGAGAGCTCACACCAAGCCCTTGAGATCAATCTCTGCAGTGAAGACTGACCAGGCATGAGGAGTCCTGCCTGGGGTCAGATGCCCTCCTGGCCATGGGCTAGGTTTCCAAGGAGGGTGGATGGGTGTCACCATCCTGACTTTTCTCAATTTGCAGAGTGTGTTGGCTTAGCTCTGATGGCTACCTGGAGCAAAGACTTTCCCTGGGGACATCATCTCCAGTAGTCTCCCTCCTTGGCAGAGACTGGGCTATAGCATATCCCTGAGCATCTCAGGTGACCACCAACAAGGAGAAGTGGAGAGTATGCCCTGAGACTTTGGGAGATACACATGTGCTGCCCCAGCAGAGGTGACATCCCACATCCTATATACCTCATAGTGGCAAAAACTGCACCTGTGGCCCTTGACCTGGGCACTTACTGGTCTGGTTTTTGTATCATTACTCCTGAGCATGTTATGGTGTTATCATCCACAGTGGTGGCTTTTTTATCTAGGAGAAAACCACAAGAGAATAATGTCAAGGAGCATGTCCATCCATCCATCTCCCCTCAGCTGGCCCCTGGCAAGCAGACTAACACTGGCAGATGCCAGCTTCTCTTTGCTGCCTTCCTCTGAGCCCCTGCCATGCACCAGGCTCTGTGCAATGCCTGGCTGGAATGGAAAAGGTTGAGTCCCTGCTCTCAAGGGCCCTACATTTGAGGGATGGGAGGGAGACAATGAAATAACAAAGAAGGAAATAAATGTGGAGAGGGACACTTCTTGAGACCACAATAAACAACAGAAGGCACAGCGAATAGAGGGGAAGGGACAGCTGCTTAGGAATGTGGGGCCTGTCCTGTCCCTAAGAGACACCATTTCTCTTAAGGGACTGAAACATTTACTGTGTAATGTTGTGATGTCTGGAGGTAGCTCTGGGTTTACCAGATGGCCCTGCAGTAAGACATCACGGCACACAATCTCATCAGGTCCAATGAATGCATTGGGGGGGCTCAGTGGGAGATAGTCCTACTGTACCACCTTGCTCTCTGGGGAGGATCACACCCATCTCAGCGTGAGGGCACATCTACGTACCCAACATGTGCTTCTACTGGCCACTCGCCCATCATGGAGGAATATCTGATGCCTGAGTGTTTCCTTACGTTATAGGCTTACATAGGTGATATGGTTTAGCTCGACTATTATATTGACTTCATTTTGCAGTAGAGGAAAAAGAAGCTGAGAATAGAACCCTCATTTGGTCAAGGTCAGACAAGTAATGTGTGCCTGTGCCAGGATTCCTGGGCCTGGGCCTGGAAGCTGGCATCCTGTCTCGATCCCAGATGCACACATTCTCCTGTGAAGCTCCCAGTGCTCCTGGCCCAGGGCTGCCTGTGTTTCTCGCCAGCAGACTCAATGGATTCGGGTCCTTGTCTCTCAAGGCCAGTGAGAGCTGAGCCAAGGGAGGGGGAATACAGCTCTGGGGCACACCAAGCACACCACAGCCATTCTTGGCAAGGGTTAAAGCCCTGCTAGGAGAGGCTCTTGTGGTTGATGACTTCCCAGCTTTGAGGTATAGGTCACCAGGCTTCCCAGCCAGGTCTCTCCTTTTACTTGATCTATCCTCACAGGACCCACAGTGAATGGTAAGCAAGGGCTTTGAAAACTTGGCTGGCTGAGGGGAAGGCAGCCTGTTGTAGGGAGTTTGTCACTTGGAGGCACCAAGAGAGCTACTTACCGAAGAATTTATCATCGCTGAAGCGGAACCTACAAATAACTTCCTCCTTGTTTATTGCATTATTAAATCCTTTTCCAGAAATCATAATTTCATAGTCTTCTGCAAAGCAACATTCAAAGGTCTGTGTGTAAGGTGGGGCCGAGGGCTGCTTTCCCTCTGTCTTACAAGGCATGTCCCCCCACAAAATGGAATTCTCAGGAAGCAAACATGTTGAAACAAACAAGGCTGACCTCTGGAGGCCAGATCCTCACCCAGTGTAATGGAGGGTCCACTCTGAGTAACAGGGGAGATTTAGGCTGTAGGGGGGCTTCTCATCTTCACCCCTGATACTTGGAGTCCATTAAAGGGACCCAACCTCATCCTCTGTATATACTAAGATTCTGGGACCCTGCACAACGAATCCCCCATGGAAGAAGTCCTGTCTTAGCTGTGGTTCTGGAAGTCTCACATGATTGCTCTTCCCCTGCCTTTGCCTGAGGCTTCATGGACTACACATAACCCACCTGGGGTTCAGCAAGCACTTCCTCTTTGAGTGTGGAGACACTGATATGTGAGGTGCAGGTCTAGACCCTAGACCTTCCCTAGGCTGCTGAGCCTCCCCTGAAGCAAACACCAGGGGATAGAGAAGACAGCTGGTAGACTGGTCCCTAAGGATTTAGCCAGGATAACATGTGGGTCTTTAACTGCAAGCCCAAGGTCATTAGCCTCCATCACTGCCTCCTGTCCCAGACTGGGTCATTCCAATCCTGGAAGCTTGGGTTGCCCCAGCTCAATTTATTTATCTACACAACCTTTATTATAGCACAACCTTGGACCTGGCTGCCCTTATTTCTCCTGCTTCAGGTCTCCCTGCAACTCCCATTGATCAGGGCAGTGTTTGCAAATTCTCTGCTTTGAAGAAAATAGATCCTGGGCCTGTGGCCCAATGCTGGCTGCTGTTGTGGTTTGTTAGGCATTCAAGTGTCTTCCAAAAATGGGTATCAACACTTAAAGCCTGCACATTTTCCCTAATAACCCAGATCACTAGCATTCTTCAAAAATGGGAACACCTGGAAATGGTGGGTTCATACTTCTGCATGTCAACCATTGGCTGGGCCCTATTCACATCAGGGGAGCTCCTCAGGGGCCAGCGCCTGCCTTGCTGCACTACACCCCACATGCAGTCAACCATCCTTGGCTTGGCCTGACACATGCCTCCTGCTCACGGCACCAGCCTGGCCCCTGAGGGCACTGATGGCAGTGGTCCACCTAGCGGAGGCTTGATGTCTGTAAGTGACACGTCCTCTCCCACACACAGTAACCAACAGTACAATGCTGCTTTGAACTCAGTTGTGCCAGGCTGCCTGCTCAAGGCTCACACTTCATAAGGACCCTTCCCACCATGACACAGGGCTCTGTGATTGGCCTGGAAGGAGCAGTTGGGCTTATCTCCTGTGCACCCTTTCGCCAGCCCAGCTAGGGCCACCCTGGGCAGAGCTTTGGCTCTCAGTCTCAAGGAAGTGTCATCTGCAATTTATATTCCAGGATTTTTTATTGCAAAGAAGCATTTCCTTGCAAGACAGAACTGTAAATTGACAGCCCACACTGTAACTAGATACAGGCAGAGAAGGGAACAGTCAGCTGGCTGCATGTGGACAGATCAGGCTCCAGAGGAGGCAAAAATAGTGAGTAGAGCCTTCCTGCCACAAGCACACAGGCAGAAGGAACCAGAAGTGGGCAAATCTGTGCCAGGCCAAGCCATGGAACACCGGTGTTCATCCAAAATGACACTCCTCACTAACTGAGCGTATACTATGGGCCGATCTACACTTTCCTTAACCTCTAATACCCGTGAGCTAGGCATTCCTACCCAAGCTTACAGAGAGGGAACCTGAGGCTAAGAGAGGGCAGGTGGCCTCCTCCAGACCCTTGGCAGGTACAGGGCCAGGATCTGACTTCAAGTACCCATTCCAGGACCCACTTCTGCCCCCTTTGCTCTTGTCTTAGTTCTGAGCAGCTATCATGAGGCTGCTTCAGAGGGATGGCCCATAGCACTTGCACTTCTCAGGAAGAGCACGTGCTGTCCATATGCCTGTGATCCCCTTCCCAAAGTGTGCACCCTGCAGCCTTCAGGCCCTGCTCAGTCACCACTTCTCCTCCGCAGCAGCACCCTCTGTGTCCCCAAGGCACTGCCCCTTTAGAGGGTCTTGTCACTCTGGCAAGTCTCGTTTAGTGGAAGGCAGGGTGATGGTGTCAGACTTTGAGCAGAAGAGATGTGGACTTAAAGGATTTTGCTTTGTCTAGTAGCTGCTCCTTGGTTCCAACACCCCTCACCCAATTCCTCCAACAGTAACACACACAGGAGGAGAATGAAGCCAAGGATGGATGAATACTGGCTTTCAGGGAGCTGTGTCTCCTAAGTAGAGTCCCACTGTGTA
>NW_024422768.1:0-5590 GCF_014898765.1 Herpailurus yagouaroundi | reverse complement strand
GGACAGAGTCTGTGCCCAGGAGGGGGAAGCAGGGTGGGGGCCCATGAACTCAGGCTCCTCCTGAGTTCTTTCCTAAATGTGCCTGCTGAGGGCGGCCTGTCAGTTAGACTCCTGAGGGACAAATGGCCGAGTGTGGTCTGCTGGTCGGTGAGTGCCTGTCCTGGCACAAGTGAACACACAGTCGGAGGACTGTCCATGCTGCTGGAACCCTCCCAGCTGGGACTGGACACTAGGCTGGTGGCAATCAGGCACGGGCATCGCTCCTCCCAGGCAGCCCTCTTCTGTGCCTAACGTGCTCTGTCGCCCATGTCATGCTGCCCCGCCCCAGGTGCCCGGGTGACGTGGAGCTCCGAGAAGTGGGCACCTGGGAGCAGCACCCTCTTTCCCACGTGCCCGTCCCTGAGCTGAGTCCCAGGCCCTCCCCACAGCCCTGGCAGCTTCCCACCAAGTGCCAGAGAGCAAGGTCCAGCAGAGGTCAGAGAGTTAGTGGAGACGGATGGCTGAGGAGCACGAGAAAGCAGCAGAGGCAGAGGGGAGGCTGGTGCCCTCTGCAAAATGACAGGGGTGTTCCCCAAGTGGGCTTGGGCTCGCGGGCAGTGATGGGCATGTGTGGGTTTAGCTGTGTCAGCAACTGCTGAAACACCCTGACTGCACAGGGCCACAGTGGGTCCCGCTCTCCAGATCCCCTGTGTCTGGGGCCTGGGTTTGGAGCACCTTGCTGCCCCAGAGGTTCTGGACTCAGGCTCCTAACACACTAGCCTCCCAGCCTCTCCCACCTGCCCAGCTGGAATGCAGAATGGAGCCCCGAGCTCCCCACTGCTATTCTTGGGCCAGCAGAGGTGGCAAGGGGCGAGGCGGGGTGGCAGAGCCCCAGCACCATTTCTGGACTCTGCTTAGAGCTCTAACTGTTCCCTTTCCTGTGCCTTCAGGGACACCTGGTTCCCAGAGAGAGAGAGAGCAGAGGTTCTGCAGGACCTGGACAGAAGGCTACAGGGCAGGTGCTCTTGTGGAAGCACTCCCAGGGCACCTCACAAGCCCCATGTGTGGGCAGCTTGCCAATGAAGGGCTGAGGGCCCCAAGCTGGCTCTGAGAAGTCATCCCAGCCCCCTGTCTGCACAAGCTACTTTCTTGGGCATTGGCACTGTGTCCCTTCTCCTGCCTCCCAGGGCATGTGCTCCTTAAGTGTAAATGCTCTGGACAGCCCCAGGAGGGAACATGCCACCTTACCCTGGCACTCATACAGTTGTCGCTGGTGATGTTAGCATCACTCCTGATGAAGCTGATGGCATTATTCAGGCTAACTTCCACATGGACCAACCTGCAGCATAGAAATTGTGGATAGACAGAAATAGCCCCAACAGACATAGTTCTTGCATGTGGATCAAACCACATCCCCCATTTCTTCTCATTGTAACTGATCATCAGGGATTGGGGCCACCAGTGAGCACATGGCATGGGTAAGGAGAGCTCACACCAAGCCCTTGAGATCAATCTCTGCAGTGAAGACTGACCAGGCATGAGGAGTCCTGCCTGGGGTCAGATGCCCTCCTGGCCATGGGCTAGGTTTCCAAGGAGGGTGGATGGGTGTCACCATCCTGACTTTTCTCAATTTGCAGAGTGTGTTGGCTTAGCTCTGATGGCTACCTGGAGCAAAGACTTTCCCTGGGGACATCATCTCCAGTAGTCTCCCTCCTTGGCAGAGACTGGGCTATAGCATATCCCTGAGCATCTCAGGTGACCACCAACAAGGAGAAGTGGAGAGTATGCCCTGAGACTTTGGGAGATACACATGTGCTGCCCCAGCAGAGGTGACATCCCACATCCTATATACCTCATAGTGGCAAAAACTGCACCTGTGGCCCTTGACCTGGGCACTTACTGGTCTGGTTTTTGTATCATTACTCCTGAGCATGTTATGGTGTTATCATCCACAGTGGTGGCTTTTTTATCTAGGAGAAAACCACAAGAGAATAATGTCAAGGAGCATGTCCATCCATCCATCTCCCCTCAGCTGGCCCCTGGCAAGCAGACTAACACTGTCAGATGCCAGCTTCTCTTTGCTGCCTTCCTCTGAGCCCCTGCCATGCACCAGGCTCTGTGCAATGCCTGGCTGGAATGGGAAAGTTTGAGTCCCTGGTCTCAAGGGCCCTACATTTGAGGGATGGGAGGGAGACAATGAAATAACAAAGAAGGAAATAAATGTGGAGAGGGACACTTCTTGAGACCACAATAAACAACAGAAGGCACAGCGAATAGAGGGGAAGGGACAGCTGCTTAGGAATGTGGGGCCTGTCCTGTCCCTAAGAGACACCATTTCTCTTAAGGGACTGAAACATTTACTGTGTAATGTTGTGATGTCTGGAGGTAGCTCTGGGTTTACCAGATGGCCCTGCAGTAAGACATCACAGCACACAATCTCATCAGGTCCAATGAATGCATTGGGGGGGCTCAGTGGGAGATAGTCCTACTGTACCACCTTGCTCTCTGGGGAGGATCACACCCATCTCAGCGTGAGGGCACATCTACGTACCCAACATGTGCTTCTACTGGCCACTCGCCCATCATGGAGGAATATCTGATGCCTGAGTGTTTCCTTACGTTATAGGCTTACATAGGTGATATGGTTTAGCTCGACTATTATATTGACTTCATTTTGCAGTAGAGGAAAAAGAAGCTGAGAATAGAACCCTCATTTGGTCAAGGTCAGACAAGTAATGTGTGCCTGTGCCAGGATTCCTGGGCCTGGGCCTGGAAGCTGGCATCCTGTCTCGATCCCAGATGCACACATTCTCCTGTGAAGCTCCCAGTGCTCCTGGCCCAGGGCTGCCTGTGTTTCTCGCCAGCAGACTCAATGGATTCGGGTCCTTGTCTCTCAAGGCCAGTGAGAGCTGAGCCAAGGGAGGGGGAATACAGCTCTGGGGCACACCAAGCACACCACAGCCATTCTTGGCAAGGGTTAAAGCCCTGCTAGGAGAGGCTCTTGTGGTTGATGACTTCCCAGCTTTGAGGTATAGGTCACCAGGCTTCCCAGCCAGGTCTCTCCTTTTACTTGATCTATCCTCACAGGACCCACAGTGAATGGTAAGCAAGGGCTTTGAAAACTTGGCTGGCTGAGGGGAAGGCAGCCTGTTGTAGGGAGTTTGTCACTTGGAGGCACCAAGAGAGCTACTTACCGAAGAATTTATCATCGCTGAAGCGGAACCTACAAATAACTTCCTCCTTGTTTATTGCATTATTAAATCCTTTTCCAGAAATCATAATTTCATAGTCTTCTGCAAAGCAACATTCAAAGGTCTGTGTGTAAGGTGGGGCCGAGGGCTGCCTTCCCTCTGTCTTACAAGGCATGTCCCCCCACAAAATGGAATTCTCAGGAAGCAAACATGTTGAAACAAACAAGGCTGACCTCTGGAGGCCAGATCCTCACCCAGTGTAATGGAGGGTCCACTCTGAGTAACAGGGGAGATTTAGGCTGTAGGGGGGCTTCTCATCTTCACCCCTGATACTTGGAGTCCATTAAAGGGACCCAACCTCATCCTCTGTATATACTAAGATTCTGGGACCCTGCACAACGAATCCCCCATGGAAGAAGTCCTGTCTTAGCTGTGGTTCTGGAAGTCTCACATGATTGCTCTTCCCCTGCCTTTGCCTGAGGCTTCATGGACTACACATAACCCACCCGGGATTCAACAAGCACTTCCTCTTTCAGTGTGGAGACACTGATATGTGAGGTGCAGGTCTAGACCCTAGATCTTCACCAGGCTGCTGAGCCTCCCCTGAAGCAAACACCAGGGGATAGAGAAGACAGCTGGTAGACTGGTCCCTAAGGATTTAGCCAGGATAACATGTGGGTCTTTAACTGCAAGCCCAAGGTCATTAGCCTCCATCACTGCCTCCTGTCCCAGACTGGGTCATTCCAATCCTGGAAGCTTGGGTTGCCCTAGCTCAATTTATTTATCTACACAACCTTTATTATAGCACAACCTTGGACCTGGCTGCCCTTATTTCTCCTGCTTCAGGTCTCCCTGCAACTCCCATTGATCAGGGCAGTGTTTGCAAATTCTCTGCTTTGAAGAAAATAGATCCTGGGCCTGTGGCCCAATGCTGGCTGCTGTTGTGGTTTGTTAGGCATTCAAGTGTCTTCCAAAAATGGGTATCAACACTTAAAGCCTGCACATTTTCCCTAATAACCCAGATCACTAGCATTCTTCAAAAATGGGAACACCTGGAAATGGTGGGTTCATACTTCTGCATGTCAACCATTGGCTGGGCCCTGTTCACATCAGGGGAGCTCCTCAGGGGCCAGCGCCTGCCTTGCTGCACTACACCCCACATGCAGTCAACCATCCTTGGCTTGGTCTGACACATGCCTCCTGCTCACGGCACCAGCCTGGCCCCCGAGGGCACTGATGGCAGTGGTCCACCTAGCGGAGGCTTGATGTCTGTAAGTGACACGTCCTCTCCCACACACAGTAACCAACAGTACAATGCTGCTTTGAACTCAGTTGTGCCAGGCTGCCTGCTCAAGGCTCACACTTCATAAGGACCCTTCCCACCATGACACAGGGCTCTGTGATTGGCCTGGAAGGAGCAGTTGGGCTTATCTCCTGTGCACCCTTTCGCCAGCCCAGCTAGGGCCACCCTGGGCAGAGCTTTGGCTCTCAGTCTCAAGGAAGTGTCATCTGCAATTTATATTCCAGGATTTTTTATTGCAAAGAAGCATTTCCTTGCAAGACAGAACTGTAAATTGACAGCCCACACTGTAACTAGATACAGGCAGAGAAGGGAACAGTCAGCTGGCTGCATGTGGACAGATCAGGTTCCAGAGGAGGCAAAAATAGTGAGTAGAGCCTTCCTGCCACAAGCACACAGGCAGAAGGAACCAGAAGTGGGCAAATCTGTGCCAGGCCAAGCCATGGAACACCGGTGTTCATCCAAAATGACACTCCTCACTAACTGAGCGTATACTATGGGCCGATCTACACTTTCCTTAACCTCTAATACCCGTGAGCTAGGCATTCCTACCCAAGCTTTCAGAGAGGGAACCTGAGGCTAAGAGAGGGCAGGTGGCCTCCTCCAGACCCTTGGCAGGTACAGGGCCAGGATCTGACTTCAAGTACCCATTCCAGGACCCACTTCTGCCCCCTTTGCTCTTGTCTTAGTTCTGAGCAGCTATCATGAGGCTGCTTCAGAGGGATGGCCCATAGCACCTGCACTTCTCAGGAAGAGCACGTGCTGTCCATATGCCTGTGATCCCCTTCCCAAAGTGTGCACCCTGCAGCCTTCAGGCCCTGCTCAGTCACCACTTCTCCTCCGCAGCAGCACCCTCTGTGTCCCCAAGGCACTGCCCCTTTAGAGGGTCTTGTCACTCTGGCAAGTCTCGTTTAGTGGAAGGCAGGGTGATGGTGTCAGACTTTGAGCAGAAGAGATGTGGACTTAAAGGATTTTGCTTTGTCTAGTAGCTGCTCCTTGGTTCCAACACCCCTCACCCAATTCCTCCAACAGTAACACACACAGGAGGAGAATGAAGCCAAGGATGGATGAACACTGGCTTTCAGGGAGCTGTGTCTCCTAAGTAGAGTCCCACTGTGTA
>NW_024422767.1:0-1842 GCF_014898765.1 Herpailurus yagouaroundi | reverse complement strand
CAAGGTGGGGGACATGCGGGGTCGCAAGGAGAGGTCTTGCAGGGGAATGTGATGTGGGCATCAGGGAGCTGGGCAGAAGCTGGGAGAAGGGGACAAGGGCCTGCACTGGGGCACAGCAAGAGCAGATGGGGACGAGGGCTGATCCCGGGGCTGCTGGGGAGACAGGAAGGGAGGACACCGGCAAGAGGCCCTGGACCTAGGGGCAGGTGGCCTCCGGACCTCAGGACCTGCAGTTCAGGCCTCTCTGGGCCCTACTGAGGGGGCAGGTTGGGCTGTGCCTTGTGAGCAGGAACAAGCCCCAGGCCATGACCTTTGCCCTGTCTGGAGGCGGTTTAGCTTCTTTGAGCCCCCAGGCTGACTGTCCGCCTGCTGTCATGTTGCCATCTGGGGCTCCTTGCAGGGTCAACAGGGAGACAGCGGGACTAGGACTAATGTGCCCGGGCCCTGGTATAGAATGGTTCCAACAGGTGCATCACCAGAGATGCAGGATCAGGAGGAGGGCACAGCCCATAAAGGAAGAATATGGGGTTCTTCCTTCCTCAGCCAGGGCTGCCTGGGGCCTCCCCACCCTGTCCTCATGCCCCCCTGCAGGGCTGGGAGCTCCCACCCAGGGTGCGGCCCTAGCACTTTCTGTGAGGATATTTCCTCACAGCCTCCTCCTCCTTGAGGCCCTTGTCCCCATGTCAGTGTGTCCAAGGAAAACGTAGTTAGCTTAGTCCCTCACTTTGCTGACCTGACTCATGAAACAAACTTTGCTCAGAATTTTCCTTAAATGATTCTTTTTCTGACCTGTGGGAGACTGTTTGTGATTGAGCTTGTGTTTTACTCCTCTGCCTGCTGGCCAGGAAAATGGAAGCCATTGTTGGAACCGCTGACGACCTCAGACAGCCTGGGACTGGCGGGCTGTGGCCAGCCACCAGCATCTGCAGACCTGGGCCCCTTCCAAGCCTGGTGCCAGGCCCCAAGTGGTGTTGGTGACGGCAAGAGCCCTCACAGTCTTGCCCTCTCCTGGGGCCCGGGATCAGGATGGCCTCTGCAGTTTTTCCCGTGCCCAGGGATCGAGGTAGTGCCCACAAAGCTCACCTCCACCCAAGCCACGGTTCATGTGGCGCCATGGACTGGCTGCCCTCCCTTGTCCCTCAGCCCCACCTAAAGGCCCTTCTCACCTCTATCCGTCTTATCCCGCCTCCTCGGCACCTACAAGGGACCACCACTGGGCGGGGCCGTATACATTCCCTCACGGGTGCCTAGGAAGAGAAAGTACAGTTTGCTTCCTAGTCTGGCAGCTTCTGGGTACAGACACATGATATCTGTCTGTTGCCCCAGCAGCTGTCAAGCACTGGCCACTCGACAAGGGGAATTTGGAGATACCAGGGACAAATGAGGAGCACTCTGTACTGTGACAATGTCCTCCTTGTGAAAACAAGCTAACTCCTTTGGTTTGCAGATATGGCTTTTCCCCAAAAGGCCAACAAACTCTATCCTGTCCCTCTGTGCCCTGGTGCCGCCCTTGGTGGAGAAGCCTGGTCCTGCGGCTGTCAGTGGATAGGAGGGCCATCAGGGTAAAGAATTGGTGGAGGACAGGGCTGCATTCACCTGACCCTGGCACATCCAGTCTCCTCAGGTGACAATGTAACCTGCTACTGTACAGCCCCAGATACTGAGGGCTATTTCCTACCAGGTCTCAAGCTCAGGTCCCCCTGTTTGGGACACTGTGTCCCTGCCCCTGAGTGAGCCATACCCGTTCCTCAGATCCCTGCTCTCTGTGCTCACCCGGCATGGGCCTTACTCACACTCCATGCCAGGGAAGACCCCTTCCAACCTCCCCAGCTCTGCACTCCC
>NW_024422766.1:0-4514 GCF_014898765.1 Herpailurus yagouaroundi | reverse complement strand
TCTTTGTCCCTGGCGCCTGACCTAGGGGACACTGGCAGTGGCCAGGCTAAACCAGCCAATCCCTGCCTGCCTGCTTACCTCCTCCCCACCTGGCAGTGGCCCAACTAGTAGGTGGGGGAGGGGAACTTCCGTGTTATAAAGAGAGTATGGGAATGAGTTCTCACAACTCAGCATCCCCCACATGGGGGTGGGGGATCCGTTGACAGATGGGCAAAGGTGACTCCTGGCCCCCAACTAACAGCCACCCCTGCCCTTTCAAGGCCAGCAGGGCACAGCAGGGAAAAGCTTGAACGTGAGAGTTCAGGTGCCATGGGGGCAGGGTCCAGGCAAGCCTAGTCCCAAAACATCTCTGGGGCTCCTCTCCACGTACCAGGCAGGTCAGAGGCATGCACCATTTCCCAGCGCAGAATCAGGAAGCCTCTGGCCTCCGGGCTGCACAGCCTGGCAGGAGTTCAAGCCCTGCCTCCAAGCAGCCTAGGGCCTGGGCTGACACAAGACCGCTGGAGGCAGGAACAAAAAGCCCTTCTGGCTGGGGGTTACTTGTATCAGACCCAGGGGGTAAAGGGCCCAGGGGGAAGAAGGCACCTGGAGGTGAGAGGGTAAGGCTGCAGGAGGCCAGGAGAGGGAGGGGGGCCCAGACAGAGCTGGGAGACCCTGCACGCAGTTCAGCCCCCTCCTGGCTGTGACCTTGGGCTGTGCCGGCCCTCTCTAGGCTCAGTCTTGCCATCTGGGAAATGGGATGTCAGATGAGGGCCTGAGAGGGGGACAGAAGACGGTTCCACAGGAAGGTAGGAAAGATCAGGAACCCCAAAAAAGATAAGTTGCCAAGAAAGAGCTCGTGACTAGTGTGTGTGCTGCTCTGTGCCAGCGTTCCACGTAAAGTAAACCTACTGTTTGCAGAAGACTGTCTGTAAAGTGTGCCTACTATGTGCTGGGTTCCGCAATAAGTGTGCCTACAGTGTGTTGGGAACGCTACATGAAGTGTGCCCACCACGAGCCAGGTACGTCGTATAAAGTACACCCACTGTGTGCCCCTTCTGTTTGACGCAAATCCTGTGAACGGTATGCCAGGTGTTGACCTAAAGCATGCCTACATGTGCTGGGGACCTCTACAAGACATGCCTACTAAGTGCTAGGTGCTCTACATAAATCACACCTACTGTGTGTTGGGTGTTCCATGCAAAGTATACCTACTGTGTGCCCGGTGCCCTCTTAGAGCGCTCCTACTGTGTGGCAGGTGCTTTACGTGAAATAAGCATACTCTGTGCAAAGTACTTTACATAAAACATGCCCACTGTGCGCCATGAACTCTTTGCTGTGTCCTCTGCAAAAACCTTGACTACGGTGTGGCAGGTGCTCGACATTAAGCATGCCCACTGAGTGCCACGTACTGTGCATAACATGCTCCTTCTGTGTGCCAGGTACTCTATGTAAAGTAAACCTACTGTGCACCACGTGTTCTGCCAATGAGATAAAGCAACATCTCGGCCCCCTCTCCCCCCCACCTGCCAAATCCCTGGGCCAGCGCCCTGGAATCAGAGAGAGAGAGATCCAGGCGATGACATCCATAGGAGGGAAGATGCCTATTTAACAGAAGAGCAAACAGAAGAGGCTCAGAGAAAGCAAGCCTCTGGCCCAAGTTGCAGAGCTGGGAAGATCCCAGGTCTGCCACACTCCTAAGACGGGGCAAGCCTGGCAAAGCTACTGAGCAGGGGACGGGCAAAGAGTCGTCCTGACACGGGCAGAGTGCTGGGAAGACCCCAAACCTGCCTCTCCCTCCGGCCAGGGGGTCCAGGTGGCTGGTCCTGAAGCCCTCCGTGGGGTGGCTTGCACCCTCTTCCCGCCCCACCCCCAGATTTCCTCCCCCTCCATGGAGGCAGCCCTCCCCTGCTGGCAGGCCCATCCATATCAGGGTCAGGAGGCAAGACCAGAGTCCAACGATCCAGGCAGAATCCTGGACACACAAGAGAAAGAGCACCCAGTGCCTAGAGTGGCTCAGCTCACTGTGCACCTACTGTGTGCCAGGAATGGGCAGGCAGCTACGGGAGGAATGGCGTTTGTCCACATGGGCCACGATCCCGTTTTAAGCCCTGTAGATACATTATCCACGTTTTTCTCCCTATTGTACAGCTGTCCCAAGTCACACAGCCGGTGGAGCCACCCTGGGCACCGGGGCAGCCCCCACTTCCCACTAGGCGTCCTGACCCACTCAGCCACGCTCCTTCCCCTCTGCAGATGGGCATTTCACTAGCGCCACTTCCTAAGATAGCAGGAATAATTTTAAAAGCCGACGTACGTAAAATACATAGGACAGAAAGGCGGGCTTAATAAATGCCAGTCACTGTTCTCGCTCTGTTGTTGTGGTGCAATTATCCAACAGCCCCACAATTCACGACCCCGTCTTGACAGAGGAGGAACCAGAGATTGAGACCGGTGAGGCAACTTGCTACAGCCCCACAGCTAATGAGGTGAATATGACAGCACAGACGGCAGCAGAGCCTAGAACATAGTACGTGCTCATTAAATATCTGGGGATGAAAGAAAGGTTTGCAGCCATGAGTTCTAAGGATCGGTTACCCAGTGTGGTCCTCAGACCTCCACCGTAGGCATCACCTGAGAGCTTGCGGGACATTCAGGATCTCGCACCCGGGCCCAGAAATATTGACTCCAAACTGCGTCTAAGTAGATCCTCAGGAAAAGTGTACATGCCTTCAAGCTTTAAGAAATGTTGCTTTAAGACCTCTGAGTCCAGGTTCTGCAGAGAAAGTGGGGAGGGGAAAGGCTTCACTTCTCTGATTCCCAGTTTTATCTTGTTTTGTTTCAGTCACAACGTAAGGAGAAAAAGAATCTAAATCTCCAGGGGTTGTTCACACAACCACGTATCTACTGACCATCTGTTGTGTGGGGGGCACACAATTTTAGGCACCGGGCATGCAGCAGTGAACACAGACTCCACTGTCAAGGCCTCGCATCTGGTGGGGAGATGGGCGGTGATCCAGTAAATGATCAAGAACGTAACAGACCGTGATAAGGGACGTGCCGGGGAGACGGTCCCACCTTCAGCCTGGCATCAGGGCGAGCAGAGACCTGGAGGAAGAGGGAGCGTCACCAGGGGCAAGCGTGGGGCGGGATACCCATGCTGCACAAAAAGGCAGGTGGCTTGTTGTTCTTTTGACACGGGGGCTAAGAGCACACACATGCAAGATCACACAACTCACCAAGGCCAAGGCAGCTGGCAAAATCCGGCCCCATACGGAGGCTATAAGTAGGTGTTGAACTTTGATGAGCCATCCCAAGGACTAAAACCACACAGGGCCTCTGGCAATGGCCCCCAGCCTCACACAGAAAGGCAGAGGTTGACCCCCCCAGAGGTCAACCCCCATCCCCCAACCCACAACCCCCAGTGATCAAGAAGGCAGAGTCTATTGGACCGGGGCTCCCCCTGACTCTTGAGACAGGAAGCCTCAGGTGTGGACATTCTGCTCTGAGCCAGAGAAGGATCAGAGCGTCCCCAGTGGTTTATCATCAACAAGGAATGTCTCAGCTGCCAAATGACACAAGCCTGGC
Organism: Herpailurus yagouaroundi; assembly: GCF_014898765.1. NCBI lineage: Eukaryota > Metazoa > Chordata > Mammalia > Carnivora > Felidae > Herpailurus > Herpailurus yagouaroundi. Next base: position 947 of record NW_024422766.1, on the reverse strand, counting down.
TTATGCAATGGCCCCCAGCCACACACAGAAAGGCAAAGGTTGACCCCCCCTCCCCCCCCCCCGCCCAGACGTCAACCCCCATCCACACCCAGAGCCGGGAAGTGGACAAGTGTGTGTCAGACCAGAGGTGGCAGTCACTCTGTGAGTCACCAGCTTTGGGCACAGCCTATCACCCCTCTGAGCCTCAGTCTTCATGTCTGTAAAGTGGGCTTGGTAAAACCTCACAGGGCAATGCAAGCATTCTATCAGACCCCATCAGGGAGAGTAGGGGAAAGGACCTTTCAAAGTGACATGCGAAGGAAATGTTTCCATTTGTGACAACATGGGAGGACGGATGGACCTTGAGGACATTATGCTAAGTGAAATAAACCAAACAGAGAAAAACAAGTACCATATGATCTCACTTATATGTATTCTTTAAAAAAAATGAACTCATAGAAATAGACAGCACCCTGCTGGTGGCCAGAAGGGTGTAGGCAATGGGTGCAATGGGTGAAGGAGGTCAAAAGGTACAAATTTCTAGTTATAAAATAAATCAGTCCTAGGAATGCAATGCAAAGCGTGGTGACCATAGTTAATAACACTGTATTGTATATTTGAAAGTTGCAAAGAGAGTAGTTCTTAAAAGCTCTCATCACGAGACAAAGAACAGTCTATAGCTACGTGTGGAGATGGGTGTTCACTAGACTTTTCGCGGTGATCGTTTTGCAGTATATACACATGTGGGATCATGCTGTGCACCTGAAGCTAATATAATGTTATATGCCGATCATACCTCAATGAAAAAATTGGCATATGAGTAATGAGCTCGTCTACGGCTAAAGCTTCTGAATATGTGTGTGGATCTGTGTGTGTGCATGTTTGCATATGCACTGAGAAAATTCCAGAAGAATCCACACATCACAGTGGAAGTGGAGAGAGTACAAGTGGAGTCTTGATGCTTCTCA
>NW_024422765.1:0-4512 GCF_014898765.1 Herpailurus yagouaroundi | reverse complement strand
TCTTTGTCCCTGGCGCCTGACCTAGGGGACACTGGCAGTGGCCAGGCGAAACCAGCCAATCCCTGCCTGCCTGCTTACCTCCTCCCCACCTGGCAGTGGCCCAACTAGTAGGTGGGGGAGGGGAACTTCCGTGTTATAAAGAGAGTATGGGAATGAGTTCTCACAACTCAGCATCCCCCACATGGGGGTGGGGGATCCGTTGACAGATGGGCAAAGGTGACTCCTGGCCCCCAACTAACAGCCACCCCTGCCCTTTCAAGGCCAGCAGGGCACAGCAGGGAAAAGCTTGAACGTGAGAGTTCAGGTGCCATGGGGGCAGGGTCCAGGCAAGCCTAGTCCCAAAACATCTCTGGGGCTCCTCTCCACGTACCAGGCAGGTCAGAGGCATGCACCATTTCCCAGCGCAGAATCAGGAAGCCTCTGGCCTCCGGGCTGCACAGCCTGGCAGGAGTTCAAGCCCTGCCTCCAAGCAGCCTAGGGCCTGGGCTGACACAAGACCGCTGGAGGCAGGAACAAAAAGCCCTTCTGGCTGGGGGTTACTTGCATCAGACCCAGGGGGTAAAGGGCCCAGGGGGAAGAAGGCACCTGGAGGTGAGAGGGTAAGGCTGCAGGAGGCCAGGAGAGGGAGGGGGGCCCAGACAGAGCTGGGAGACCCTGCACGCAGTTCAGCCCCCTCCTGGCTGTGACCTTGGGCTGTGCCGGCCCTCTCTAGGCTCAGTCTTGCCATCTGGGAAATGGGATGTCAGATGAGGGCCTGAGAGGGGGACAGAAGACGGTTCCACAGGAAGGTAGGAAAGATCAGGAACCCCAAAAAAGATAAGTTGCCAAGAAAGAGCTCGTGACTAGTGTGTGTGCTGCTCTGTGCCAGCGTTCCACGTAAAGTAAACCTACTGTTTGCAGAAGACTGTCTGTAAAGTGTGCCTACTATGTGCTGGGTTCCGCAATAAGTGTGCCTACAGTGTGTTGGGAACGCTACATGAAGTGTGCCCACCACGAGCCAGGTACGTCGTATAAAGTACACCCACTGTGTGCCCCTTCTGTTTGACGCAAATCCTGTGAACGGTATGCCAGGTGTTGACCTAAAGCATGCCTACATGTGCTGGGGACCTCTACAAGACATGCCTACTAAGTGCTAGGTGCTCTACATAAATCACACCTACTGTGTGTTGGGTGTTCCATGCAAAGTATACCTACTGTGTGCCCGGTGCCCTCTTAGAGCGCTCCTACTGTGTGGCAGGTGCTTTACGTGAAATAAGCATACTCTGTGCAAAGTACTTTACATAAAACATGCCCACTGTGCGCCATGAACTCTTTGCTGTGTCCTCTGCAAAAACCTTGACTACGGTGTGGCAGGTGCTCGACATTAAGCATGCCCACTGAGTGCCACGTACTGTGCATAACATGCTCCTTCTGTGTGCCAGGTACTCTATGTAAAGTAAACCTACTGTGCACCACGTGTTCTGCCAATGAGATAAAGCAACATCTCGGCCCCCTCTCCCCCCCACCTGCCAAATCCCTGGGCCAGCGCCCTGGAATCAGAGAGAGAGAGATCCAGGCGATGACATCCATAGGAGGGAAGATGCCTATTTAACAGAAGAGCAAACAGAAGAGGCTCAGAGAAAGCAAGCCTCTGGCCCAAGTTGCAGAGCTGGGAAGATCCCAGGTCTGCCACACTCCTAAGACGGGGCAAGCCTGGCAAAGCTACTGAGCAGGGGACGGGCAAAGAGTCGTCCTGACACGGGCAGAGTGCTGGGAAGACCCCAAACCTGCCTCTCCCTCCGGCCAGGGGGTCCAGGTGGCTGGTCCTGAAGCCCTCCGTGGGGTGGCTTGCACCCTCTTCCCGCCCCACCCCCAGATTTCCTCCCCCTCCATGGAGGCAGCCCTCCCCTGCTGGCAGGCCCATCCATATCAGGGTCAGGAGGCAAGACCAGAGTCCAACGATCCAGGCAGAATCCTGGACACACAAGAGAAAGAGCACCCAGTGCCTAGAGTGGCTCAGCTCACTGTGCACCTACTGTGTGCCAGGAATGGGCAGGCAGCTACGGGAGGAATGGCGTTTGTCCACATGGGCCACGATCCCGTTTTAAGCCCTGTAGATACATTATCCACGTTTTTCTCCCTATTGTACAGCGGTCCCAAGTCACACAGCCGGTGGAGCCACCCTGGGCACCGGGGCAGCCCCCACTTCCCACTAGGCGTCCTGACCCACTCAGCCACGCTCCTTCCCCTCTGCAGATGGGCATTTCACTAGCGCCACTTCCTAAGATAGCAGGAATAATTTTAAAAGCCGACGTACGTAAAATACATAGGACAGAAAGGCGGGCTTAATAAATGCCAGTCACTGTTCTCGCTCTGTTGTTGTGGTGCAATTATCCAACAGCCCCACAATTCACGACCCCGTCTTGACAGAGGAGGAACCAGAGATTGAGACCGGTGAGGCAACTTGCTACAGCCCCACAGCTAATGAGGTGAATATGACAGCACAGACGGCAGCAGAGCCTAGAACATAGTACGTGCTCATTAAATATCTGGGGATGAAAGAAAGGTTGCAGCCATGAGTTCTAAGGATCGGTTACCCAGTGTGGTCCTCAGACCTCCACCGTAGGCATCACCTGAGAGCTTGCGGGACATTCAGCATCTCGCACCCGGGCCCAGAAATATTGACTCCAAACTGCGTCTAAGTAGATCCTCAGGAAAAGTGTACATGCCTTCAAGCTTTAAGAAATGTTGCTTTAAGACCTCTGAGTCCAGGTTCTGCAGAGAAAGTGGGGAGGGGAAAGGCTTCACTTCTCTGATTCCCAGTTTTATCTTGTTTTGTTTCAGTCACAACGTAAGGAGAAAAAGAATCTAAATCTCCAGGGGTTGTTCACACAACCACGTATCTACTGACCATCTGTTGTGTGGGGGGCACACAATTTTAGGCACCGGGGATGCAGCAGTGAACACAGACTCCACTGTCAAGGCCTCGCATCTGGTGGGGAGATGGGCGGTGATCCAGTAAATGATCAAGAACGTAACAGACCGTGATAAGGGACGTGCCGGGGAGACGGTCCCACCTTCAGCCTGGCATCAGGGCGAGCAGAGACCTGGAGGAAGAGGGAGCGTCACCAGGGGCAAGCGTGGGGCGGGATACCCATGCTGCACAAAAAGGCAGGTGGCTTGTTGTTCTTTTGACACGGGGGCTAAGAGCACACACATGCAAGATCACACAACTCACCAAGGCCAAGGCAGCTGGCAAAATCCGGCCCCATACGGAGGCTATAAGTAGGTGTTGAACTTTGATGAGCCATCCCAAGGACTAAAACCACACAGGGCCTCTGGCAATGGCCCCCAGCCTCACACAGAAAGGCAGAGGTTGACCCCCCCAGAGGTCAACCCCCATCCCCCAACCCACAACCCCCAGTGATCAAGAAGGCAGAGTCTATTGGACCGGGGCTCCCCCTGACTCTTGAGACAGGAAGCCTCAGGTGTGGACATTCTGCTCTGAGCCAGAGAAGGATCAGAGCGTCCCCAGTGGTTTATCATCAACAAGGAATGTCTCAGCTGCCAAATGACACAAGCCTGGCTTATGCAATGGCCCCCAGCCACACACAGAAAGGCAAAGGTTGACCCCCCCTCCCCCCCCCCCGCCCAGACGTCAACCCCCATCCACACCCAGAGCCGGGAAGTGGACAAGTGTGTGTCAGACCAGAGGTGGCAGTCACTCTGTGAGTCACCAGCTTTGGGCACAGCCTATCACCCCTCTGAGCCTCAGTCTTCATGTCTGTAAAGTGGGCTTGGTAAAACCTCACAGGGCAATGCAAGCATTCTATCAGACCCCATCAGGGAGAGTAGGGGAAAGGACCTTTCAAAGTGACATGCGAAGGAAATGTTTCCATTTGTGACAACATGGGAGGACGGATGGACCTTGAGGACATTATGCTAAGTGAAATAAACCAAACAGAGAAAAACAAGTACCATATGATCTCACTTATATGTATTCTTTAAAAAAATGAACTCTTAGAAATAGAGAACACACCGCTGGTGGCCATAAGGGTGTAGGGAATGGGTGCAATGGGTGAAGGAGGTCAAAAGGTACAAATTTCTAGTTATAAAATAAATCAGTCCTAGGAATGCAATGCAAAGCGTGGTGACCATAGTTAATAACACTGTATTGTATATTTGAAAGTTGCAAAGAGAGTAGTTCTTAAAAGCTCTCATCACGAGACAAAGAACAGTCTATAGCTACGTGTGGAGATGGGTGTTCACTAGACTTTTCGCGGTGATCGTTTTGCAGTATATACACATGTGGGATCATGCTGTGCACCTGAAGCTAATATAATGTTATATGCCGATCATACCTCAATGAAAAAATTGGCATATGAGTAATGAGCTCGTCTACGGCTAAAGCTTCTGAATATGTGTGTGGATCTGTGTGTGTGCATGTTTGCATATGCACTGAGAAAATTCCAGAAGAATCCACACATCACAGTGGAAGTGGAGAGAGTACAAGTGGAGTCTTGATGCTTCTCA
>NW_024422764.1:0-8995 GCF_014898765.1 Herpailurus yagouaroundi | reverse complement strand
TATCACGAAAACACAAATTTCAGAGGAAACAAGGATTGTCACAGTGGGGGAAGGGGACCATGGTTGGTGCACTGAACAGGTGAGCAGTTGTTCTTTTGTGACCCCAGGAAGACACCTCTCCCAGGAGTCAGCCTGGGGTCCCTCCACACCAAGCAGGGAGGCTGCCTGGTGGCTGGAGTCTCTCTTTTCCTTTCCTCGGCCTTTGGGAAGGAACAGGCTCCGGATTCAGCCCAACAGAGTTCAGATCCCAGCCCTGCTCCTCGCGGGCTGTGTGACCTTGGACAAGTCACTTGTCCTCTCCGCGCTTCATGCCCTCCTCAGGAAGATGGAAAGGGGGACTTACACCTCCCAGGTAGTTTGTTCTTCAACAACAACAACAGCAACAACAACAAAAACTGTACGAGAGACTCTATGCCAGACATGGTGCTTTAACCCGAGACCCAGGATGAACAAAACAGATAAGGTCTCTGGATGGTGGTGCTCATGTCTGATGGGAGAAGCTGATGGGAAACAAGACCAAGTGAGATGGTGCGGTGGTAATGAAGGAAATTAACAGAATGAGAACCAGCAAGTGACCAAGGAGGCGATCGGGGAGGGCTGCCCTGTGGAGTTGACCTCTGAGCAGAAACCGGAGTGACATGGAAGAGTGAACAGTGAATAACGATCGCTCTTTGCCCCTAAAGCCACAGCAGGACTGTAAACACCCGGCACACAGTGAGGTAATCAAATGGCTTGAAAACTGTGTCATTCCTCCTTCCTTCCTCAGACATGCTGAGGTAAACACAGACAATAGAGGCAATTTCCCTCAGTATCCATCCGGGAGGGAAGCAGGAACCAGCCCTGTAGGGAGACCCACGGTGGTGAAATGTGGCCCAACACTCAAGCTGGAAACGGTTGTTCCATTTCAGTCGCCGTAATAAAGATCAGGAAACCCAGCCAGCCCCCAAAGCATGTCAAGGGCCAGACCCATAAGCTGGAGTTTCCAGCTTCTTGGCATAAGGACCAGGAGAACAAAGAAGCTGGCTTTGGAAAAAGAAGGCTGAAGGGAAACTTCAGGAAAGTCCTGGGGCCCCCAAATAGCTGCATCAACTTCCCCTGCACAGGACTTTAGGGGTGGTGCCAGCTCTGGAAACTAGTCAGACCACCCCCACCACTCCATCAGTGGGGGTCGCCATCAACAGAGATCATCCCTGGAGGGTAAAAGGCTATTTCTCATGCAAAAGCCAAGGAGGGGGGCCCCAAGGACATCACAGAAAAACAAAAAACCAGAAGGGCGTGCAAGGGAACAGGCAGGACTTTGCCCCCCTTCCATTCTGATGTCTGCTTAGCCAGCAGACAAGGGAGCCACCCTGGTGCAGAGGAACTGTTGAACCCCCCTCTGCGGAGACATGTGGAGTGGACACCAACCCAGCTCAAGACACTGGACTACCACAGGAGCCTTTGGCCACCTCCCTACAGCCTCTTGGGGTCAAACGAGAATATGGCGTTGGGTCAGTGGTGGGCACCTGCAGGCAATCCGAGGAGATTAGAGAAATGGTGTCCATTCTCTGCCGAAGGTTACCTCCACTCTCTGTGACAGTTAAGCTCTCTGGATTCCAGAAATAGCTACTCTTTGGCCCCATCAACCTGGCAGTGGTGGCGGCTCTCAGCTGATGCTAGCCCCAGGACGCTGCACTAGCCTCGACGGTTTCCCTTGGCCCTGCCCATAGCTTTGTAAAGGGCTGCGTCTTCCAGTCACCCTTATTTAACCACTTAAGGTCCTGCCCATTACAGGGTTTAGCGACTTCAAGATACACACAGTCACACCCTTACACACACACACACCAATGCATCCACGCGTGCACACAGTGGCACACTTACACACGCACACTCACCGTGCACACACAAACACACATGCACACAGATTTACACACATGCTCCCATCCATGCACCCAATTACGTGGATACACTCACATACACCCTCGCACATGCATACACACAGTAGCACGAACGCACACACAGTCACACATACACTTAGACACACACAGGCTCACACACATGTTGAATTAATGGATACCAGAGGCCAGGCCAGAGCCTGTTGTCCTCAAAATTTCCAGCAGAGGGCGTCGCCCACACACCCAAGAAAGGAAAGAGACCCACAGCAGTGAGTGAGTGACAGCAGGCTCGTGTCCTTTAGAATCAATACACGCAGGTGCAGCAGAGTCCTGGGGATCGATGGGCTTCATGCTTCTCCTCCTCCCTCTCTCATTCATTCACCATCACAGTCCTTAGCAGAAACTCAAAGCCTGTTTGTAGTGTAAGAGGAGACACTGAACACAAGTAGAGCTCACTCTTTGGAGGAGTTAGCTGCACGATGGAGGGAAGAAATGGTTCATCAGTGGGAAAGTGGGTCAAGGGAAGGGACTTTTTAAGACTGAGGAAACAACAACATTTTCTGTGTTCCAATGGGAATTACCTAATAGAGTTCAGGATACATGATCAATATACAAGAATGTATACAGAAGATATTCTACCTAGAATATAGAACATAGACATTCTATTTCTATATTCCAGGAATTAGAAAACTATGGTCCATGGACCAATCTGGCCTGTGGACTTTTTCGTATGGTCTATAAGCTAAGAGGTGTTTTTATATTTTAAGAGGACTGTAGGGGGCACCTGGGTGGCTCAGTCGGTTCAATGTCCGACTTTGCTCGGGTCATGATCTCACGGTCTGTGAGTTCAAGCCCTACATCAGGCTCTGTGCTGACAGCTCAGAGCCCGGAACCTGCTTCAGATTCCGTGTCTCCCTCTCTCTCTCTGCCCCTCCTCCGCTCACACTCTGCCTCTGTCTCTGTCTCTGTCCCTCCCTCTCTCAAAAATAAGACGATTGTAAAAGGAGAAGAGGGGCAAGAGGAAGAGGAGATCCTGAATGGGATGTGCAAAGCCTAAAATGTTTCCCATATGGTCCCTTGCAGAAAAAGAATGCCAAATCTGCTGGATAGAAGCAATAAACAATTGGAACAATATTTTCACATACCCGTTATAAAGTATTATGCACCAGAAAAAGGGAAATACTGAGGTATAAATCTGACAAAATGTGTTCCAGATTTCTATGAAGAAAATTTTAAAACACTTGTGGAAGAAACCCAAGAAGGCCCAAATTCATGGAGACAGAAGCAATATTCATGGATTGAAAGACTCCACCTTGTGAAGATATTCAGGCTCTGAAAATTGATTTATAGATTTGAAGAAATCACAACCCTAATCCCAGCAGGACTTTTTGTAGAAATAGATAAGTTGATGATAAAATTTACATGAAATTGCAAAAGACTTAGAATAGCCAAAATTTCTTGACAAGGAAAATTTTAATGGAAGCTTTGCATTGGTTTGCATTTCCCTAAGGTCTAATGATGTTGTCCATCTTGTCATGCACTTATTAGATAATGAAAGAGCATTTTTTAAACAGAAGATGACGTGTAAATGTAAATGCACATTTTAGATGTAAATATAATTTTTACTTGCATAACATTACATATGAATACAAGCTGGAAGTATACGTGAGAAAATATGAAGGGATTATATTAACTTGTTGGAATTATGGATATAAAAATGATTTTTATTTCTTACTTTTTCTTCTTGGTGTTTTCTTCTAGGAAGACGTATTATTTTGGGGCACCTGGGTGGCTCAGTCAATTGAGCCTTTGACTCTTTTTTTTAGGACTAATTATATTAAGTTTACTTATTTATTTTGAGAGAGACAGAGAGCGAGTGCCAGCAGGGGAAGGGCTGGGGGGTGGGGGTGGGGGGGGACAAAGGATCTGAAGTGCGGGCTCTGTGCTATTAACACAGAGCCCAATGTGGGGCTTGAACTCATGAACCGTGAGAAGGTGACCTGAGCTGAAGTCAGATGCTTAACCGACTGAACCACCCAGACGCCCCAGGAGCATCTGACTCTTGATTTCACCTCAGGTCATGGTCACAGGGTAGTGAGATCAAGCTACGTGGGTTCGCTCTCCCCATCCCTTGCCTCTCACTCCACTGGCGATTTCTTTCAAAAAAAAAAAACCAGATGTTTCGTTTGGGGAATATGAAAAAACAAATTTTGGTTTATTCATTTATTGGGTGTGCGGGGAGTGGGGGTGGGGGCGGGCAGAGGAAGAAGGAGAGACAATCCCAAGCTGGCTCCGCGCTGTCAGTGCAGAGCCCAACATGGGGCTCCAACCCACGATCCTTGAGATCATGACCTGAGCAGAAACCAAGAGTTGGATGCTTAACCCACTGAGCCACTCAGGCACCCCAATGGGAAAAGTAATTTCAGTTAAGAACTCGGCAAGAAAAACATGTTATTTTCAGCTTAGAATATACTAAATATTTATTCATTTAAGGTTGCAATGTTCCTTTCTTATTTTGCAGTCACTAGGCCTCCTGGGCCCCCCATCTGTGGGCCCAGAAAGGTTTGGAGGCCCTGGACTCAGTAGCCCAGGGCAGGTTCTCCTACAGCCTGAGAGGAGGGAGTCCGGGAGCGGCCGCTCTCCTAGGTGCTGAAGGAGGCCCTTCCACTCCCACCCCCCACCCCCACCCCCCACCTTCTTTTCTCTCTTGGGACCCTCGTGACCTCCACCTCTTGAAACACGTAAGCAAAAATGAAGTCCAGATCATGCTTCTTTAGACGGATTTTTTTTTTTTTTTTTTTTAGTACCTAGCTTCAAGGCCAGCTTGGCATCAAAGGCCCTTGAAGTTACTCAGAGGTAACTATGGATATTCAGAACTAACTGGATCTTCTTTTTTCCTTTTTCTTTTGATTTAAACATTCGTTATTTTAATCTTTTATAATTTACATCCAAATTAGTTCGCATATGGTGCGACAATGATTTCAGGAGTAGATTCCTTAGTGCCCCTTACCCATTTAGCCCAACCCCCCTCCCACAACCCCTCCAGTAACCCTCAGTTTGTTCTCCCTGTTTAAGAGTCTCTTCTGTTTTGTCCCCCTCCCTGTTTTTATATTATTTTTGTTTCCCCTCCCTTATGTTCACCTGGTTTGTCTCTTAAAGTCCTCATATGAGTGAAGTCATATGATATTTGTCTTTCTCCGAATGATTAATTTCACTTAGCATAATAGTGCCATCCACGTAGTTGCCAATGGCAATATTTCATTCTTTTTCATTGCTGAGCGATACTCCGTTGTGTATATATATACCACATCTTCTCTATCCATTCATCCATCAATGGACATGTGGGCTCTTTCCATACTTTGGCTATTGTCAAAAGCGCTGCTATAAACATTGGGGTGCATGTGCCCCTTTGACATAGCACACCTGCATCCCTTAGATAAATACCCGGTAGTGCAATTGCTGGGTTGTACGGTAGTTCTATTTTTGGTTTTTTGAGGAACCGCCATACTCTTTTCCAGCGTGGCTGTACCAGCTTGCGTTCCCAACTAACTCGATCTTCTAATGATATATTTCTTCACAGAAGATTGTCACATTTCCCAATACTTAAATTTAACTTTTGTGACTACAGCCTTTTAAATGTTAGAATGCGATGCAAAAAGAAGAGAGTACTTACCACCTACTGATTGAGTGATGTTGCACATGTTGCTTATTCAGTCTCTCCATCAGTGTAACAAGGTGGCTATAACTGTATGGTAACAGAAGTCAGCCTCAGAGAGACCAACAATTTCCCCCCACCCAAACAGCTAGTGAATAGCAGACTGTGATTGTGACCTTGGCAGTAAAACTCCAAGGTGCCGTGGATCCAGGGTCATCTGAACCTAATTGCATCTAGTTATCTGCCCCACCTTCCTTGAAGAGTAGTCTTACCTCCTTGATCCAGGATGAAGCTGCAGGTCCCCACATCCCCCCAAGACGCAGCAAAGAAGAAAGGGGAAACTGGACAGAGAGAGTGTCTACCTCTCCATAAGGAGAGCTTCTAGAATTACCAGGTACTCTTTGACTTTGCCTATGGGACAGGGTATAGTCATTTAGCCAATCTAGTTTCAAGAAAAGCTTTCAAATGCAATCTGTATTTCGGCCTGCCATGCACCTAAACTAAAAACTAAGGGTTATAGGAAGGCAAAAATCAAAATGAGGATACACAGTTAGCAGTCTCCAGCACAGTCCATCCTGTTGACAAAACATCCAATGTGTACCCCGCTCTCTAAACCAGGAACATCCCCAGGGGAGTCAATCTCAAAGGCCACCTGCTACGTCCATGTAGCCCAAATTCCAGGATCTCTGGGGGATGTGCTGTCCCCTCCCTGAAACCCTGATGTGAGCTTTTATGGTCCAGAAATCTATACACTTAAAGGCAATCATCGCCCTGAATACGTTCAACAGTAGAGTGATAACTGGATCATCACCATTTAAAATTCCAACTGAGGGGTGCCTGGGTGGCTCAGTTGGTTAAAGGTCCTACCCTTGATTTTGACTCAAGTCATGATCTCACAGCCGTGAGACTGAGCCCCATGTTGAGCCCTGAGCTGGATGTGAAGCCTGCTTAAGATTCTCTCTTTCCCTGGTCCTCTGCCCCTCTGACACTTGCACTGGTTCTCGCTCTCTCTCTCTCTCTCTCTCACACACACACACACACACACACACACACAAACTAAAATGAAAGGGATAAAATTCCAACTGAGACTTTGTGTTCCATTAATGGCAAGCTAGGTTATTGGGATTAACCTTTCAATTTAAAAAAACACAACTCTCATAGCTGGATACTTTTCCAATTACTTTTTTTTAAGTTTACTGATTTATTTGAGAGAGACAGAGACAGTGCAAGTGGGGGACGGGCAGAGAGAGAGAGAGAGAGAGAGAGGGAGAGAGAGAGAGAATCCCGAGCAGGCTCCCCGCTGCCAGCACAGAGCCCCATGCAGCCCTCAAACCCACGAAACTGTGAGACCATGACCTGAGCCAAAACCAAGAGTCGGACGCCTAACCAACTGAGCCACCCAGATGCCCCCTTTTCCAATTTCTTAAATGCATACATGACCTGAAAAAACAGTAAAGAATTACAAACATGCCACTCAAGGGGCACCTGGGTGTCTCAGTCAGGTGGGCGTCCGACTTCGGCTCAGGTCATGATCTCACAGCTCATGAGTTCAAGCCCTGCATCGGGCTCTGCTGACAGCTCAGAGCCTGGAGCCTGCTTCCGATTCTGTCTCCCTCTTTCTCTGCCCGTCCCCCACTTGTGCTCTGTCTCTCTCTGTCTCTCAACAATGAATAAATGTGGGGAAAAAATTGTAACAAAGATGCCACTCAAATGAAAAAAGAAGCCTGGGGGCTCCTGGGTGGCTCAGTCAGTAGAGCATCTGACTTCGGCTCAGGTCATGATCTCACGGTCTGTGAGTTCGAGCCCCGCGTCAGGCTCCGTGCTGACAGCTCAGAGCCTGGAGCCTGTTTCAGATTCTGTGTCTCCCCCTCTGTCTGACCCTCCCCCGCTCATGCTCTGTCTCTCTCTCTCTCTCTGTCAAAAATAAATAAACATTAAAAAAAAAGAAAAGAAAAAAGAAACCTGGAGTTAAGGAGCATGAATTATACTTTTGCGCTGGAGCGAGTCAGGGAAGTGTGAAACTGTTTTGACGGCCTCACGGCCAGGGGAGAAAAATCAAAGCCTAGAGTGACATGGGAAAGAAAAGTTGTAAGAAGATCCTCCTTACATAGGTGGAAGCCTCCAGGAGCTACACTGCTCAGGGGGAGAAGACACCGGCAGAGGGGACTGCAAGTGTGACCTCTGCTGGAATTTAAACTGCCTTAGTGATCTTGGCACCACAAGCCTTGAATTCCATTTAACATCATCCTTGACCAGCAAGGCTCGAAGAATGCCTCCTAGAGAAAGCTACCTTCTCCAAGTTCTACACATGTTATTTCAAATATGATAACGGATACTCAAGCAAAGATAAACAGGCACACGCGACCACTAACCCTACCAGTGAAAACTAGCAAAAACAACAGACCACATAACAGATACAATGATTGCAATGATCAGACACACAGGAGAAAGCATCTATGTTTGTTTCAGTGAACATAGTGACCGTGGAACATAGTGAAGGATTCTGGGGTAAGAAAAGTTTGGGTATATTAGATAGGAACAGAGGTCAGAGTGGCCAGAGAGTAGTGGCACTATGGGTTCTCCACTGTGACCTTGAGCTTCAAACATGCCCCTCAGTCAGTCTCTAACGGTGGTCCCTCTCCTACTCAAACACCTTCCATGGCACCCAATTGCCTACAGGATAAAAGCCCTTATTGGGCTGTGGGAGAACCAGCAATCAGCATGGCGGGGGGAGGGGGGGACCATGGTCAGCTGGAATGGCTGCCAGGGTCTTGCGCTCACACACCAGCCTCCCCTCCACTCCACCCCTCGCCCTCGCCCTCCCACTGCGTTCCCGCAGGTCCCGAGCGCCCCCTGCTGGCCGTCAGTGGCGCCCCGGCAGAAGAGACCACACAGTTCTAGTCCTGGGAATCCGCCAGGGAGCTTGTGTAGGGTCGGGGTGGATCCCAAGCCAGGGGGAGCTGGCGGGTCACTGGGGGCCCGCGCTCAGCGGCTCCACCCGCAGCCAAAGCCCGCCCTCGGCGCGCAGGATGAGCTCCGGCTTCCTGCGCGGCTCCTCCTTGTCGGGCAGGACCCGAAAGCGCAGCAGCGTGAGCGCCAGGACCACCTTTATCTCGGTCAGTGCGAACGTCTGCCCGATGCAGTTCCTGCGGGCGGCAGTGGGCACTCACTCGCCAGGGACCCCAGCAGGTCCCGTCGCGCCCCGAACCTGGCCCGGGACCGCCAGCCCCGCCCGCAGGGATACCGGAGGGGACTAACCGTGCCCGGGACCCCCATACGGGGGTCCCTGAGCTTGCCTCAGATCCCAGCCCTGAGCTCCCAGACAGAGGGAAGGGGCTCTGAGCGCACCGCGGAGCCCTTGGACCCAGCCACCCCCCACTGCCCAGGCCTTTACCCCCAACCTCTGGAGGAGGGGAGAGAAGGAGAACCATCCTCAACACCCCCTTTCCCGCCCCCACAGCCACGT
>NW_024422763.1:0-8994 GCF_014898765.1 Herpailurus yagouaroundi | reverse complement strand
TATCACGAAAACACAAATTTCAGAGGAAACAAGGATTGTCACAGTGGGGGAAGGGGACCATGGTTGGTGCACTGAACAGGTGAGCAGTTGTTCTTTTGTGACCCCAGGAAGACACCTCTCCCAGGAGTCAGCCTGGGGTCCCTCCACACCAAGCAGGGAGGCTGCCTGGTGGCTGGAGTCTCTCTTTTCCTTTCCTCGGCCTTTGGGAAGGAACAGGCTCCGGATTCAGCCCAACAGAGTTCAGATCCCAGCCCTGCTCCTCGCGGGCTGTGTGACCTTGGACAAGTCACTTGTCCTCTCCGCACTTCATGCCCTCCTCAGGAAGATGGAAAGGGGGACTTACACCTCCCAGGTAGTTTGTTCTTCAACAACAACAACAGCAACAACAACAAAAACTGTACGAGAGACTCTATGCCAGACATGGTGCTTTAACCCGAGACCCAGGATGAACAAAACAGATAAGGTCTCTGGATGGTGGTGCTCATGTCTGATGGGAGAAGCTGATGGGAAACAAGACCAAGTGAGATGGTGCGGTGGTAATGAAGGAAATTAACAGAATGAGAACCAGCAAGTGACCAAGGAGGCGATCGGGGAGGGCTGCCCTGTGGAGTTGACCTCTGAGCAGAAACCGGAGTGACATGGAAGAGTGAACAGTGAATAACGATCGCTCTTTGCCCCTAAAGCCACAGCAGGACTGTAAACACCCGGCACACAGTGAGGTAATCAAATGGCTTGAAAACTGTGTCATTCCTCCTTCCTTCCTCAGACATGCTGAGGTAAACACAGACAATAGAGGCAATTTCCCTCAGTATCCATCCGGGAGGGAAGCAGGAACCAGCCCTGTAGGGAGACCCACGGTGGTGAAATGTGGCCCAACACTCAAGCTGGAAACGGTTGTTCCATTTCAGTCACCGTAATAAAGATCAGGAAACCCAGCCAGCCCCCAAAGCATGTCAAGGGCCAGACCCATAAGCTGGAGTTTCCAGCTTCTTGGCATAAGGACCAGGAGAACAAAGAAGCTGGCTTTGGAAAAAGAAGGCTGAAGAGAAACTTCAGGAAAGTCCTGGGGCCCCCAAATAGCTGCATCAACTTCCCCTGCACAGGACTTTAGGGGTGGTGCCAGCTCTGGAAACTAGTCAGACCACCCCCACCACTCCATCAGTGGGGGTCGCCATCAACAGAGATCATCCCTGGAGGGTAAAAGGCTATTTCTCATGCAAAAGCCAAGGAGGGGGGCCCCAAGGACATCACAGAAAAACAAAAAACCAGAAGGGCGTGCAAGGGAACAGGCAGGACTTTGCCCCCCTTCCATTCTGATGTCTGCTTAGCCAGCAGACAAGGGAGCCACCCTGGTGCAGAGGAACTGTTGAACCCCCCTCTGCGGAGACATGTGGAGTGGACACCAACCCAGCTCAAGACACTGGACTACCACAGGAGCCTTTGGCCACCTCCCTACAGCCTCTTGGGGTCAAACGAGAATATGGCGTTGGGTCAGTGGTGGGCACCTGCAGGCAATCCGAGGAGATTAGAGAAATGGTGTCCATTCTCTGCCGAAGGTTACCTCCACTCTCTGTGACAGTTAAGCTCTCTGGATTCCAGAAATAGCTACTCTTTGGCCCCATCAACCTGGCAGTGGTGGCGGCTCTCAGCTGATGCTAGCCCCAGGACGCTGCACTAGCCTCGACGGTTTCCCTTGGCCCTGCCCATAGCTTTGTAAAGGGCTGCGTCTTCCAGTCACCCTTATTTAACCACTTAAGGTCCTGCCCATTACAGGGTTTAGCGACTTCAAGATACACACAGTCACACCCTTACACACACACACACCAATGCATCCACGCGTGCACACAGTGGCACACTTACACACGCACACTCACCGTGCACACACAAACACACATGCACACAGATTTACACACATGCTCCCATCCATGCACCCAATTACGTGGATACACTCACATACACCCTCGCACATGCATACACACAGTAGCACGAACGCACACACAGTCACACATACACTTAGACACACACAGGCTCACACACATGTTGAATTAATGGATACCAGAGGCCAGGCCAGAGCCTGTTGTCCTCAAAATTTCCAGCAGAGGGCGTCGCCCACACACCCAAGAAAGGAAAGAGACCCACAGCAGTGAGTGAGTGACAGCAGGCTCGTGTCCTTTAGAATCAATACACGCAGGTGCAGCAGAGTCCTGGGGATCGATGGGCTTCATGCTTCTCCTCCTCCCTCTCTCATTCATTCACCATCACAGTCCTTAGCAGAAACTCAAAGCCTCTTTTTAGTGTAAGAGGAGACATTGAACACAAGTAGAGCTCACTCTTTGGAGGAGTTAGCTGCACGATGGAGGGAAGAAATGGTTCATCAGTGGGAAAGTGGGTCAAGGGAAGGGACTTTTTAAGACTGAGGAAACAACAACATTTTCTGTGTTCCAATGGGAATTACCTAATAGAGTTCAGGATACATGATCAATATACAAGAATGTATACAGAAGATATTCTACCTAGAATATAGAACATAGACATTCTATTTCTATATTCCAGGAATTAGAAAACTATGGTCCATGGACCAATCTGGCCTGTGGACTTTTTCGTATGGTCTATAAGCTAAGAGGTGTTTTTATATTTTAAGAGGACTGTAGGGGGCACCTGGGTGGCTCAGTCGGTTCAATGTCCGACTTTGCTCGGGTCATGATCTCACGGTCTGTGAGTTCAAGCCCTACATCAGGCTCTGTGCTGACAGCTCAGAGCCCGGAACCTGCTTCAGATTCCGTGTCTCCCTCTCTCTCTCTGCCCCTCCTCCGCTCACACTCTGCCTCTGTCTCTGTCTCTGTCTCTCCCTCTCTCAAAAATAAGACGATTGTAAAAGGAGAAGAGGGGCAAGAGGAAGAGGAGATCCTGAATGGGATGTGCAAAGCCTAAAATGTTTCCCATATGGTCCCTTGCAGAAAAAGAATGCCAAATCTGCTGGATAGAAGCAATAAACAATTGGAACAATATTTTCACATACCCGTTATAAAGTATTATGCACCAGAAAAAGGGAAATACTGAGGTATAAATCTGACAAAATGTGTTCCAGATTTCTATGAAGAAAATTTTAAAACACTTGTGGAAGAAACCCAAGAAGGCCCAAATTCATGGAGACAGAAGCAATATTCATGGATTGAAAGACTCCACCTTGTGAAGATATTCAGGCTCTGCAAATTGATTTATAGATTTGAAGAAATCACAACCCTAATCCCAGCAGGACTTTTTGTAGAAATAGATAAGTTGATGATAAAATTTACATGAAATTGCAAAAGACTTAGAATAGCCAAAAATTTCTTGACAAGGAAAATTTTAATGGAAGCTTTGCATTGGTTTGCATTTCCCTAAGGTCTAATGATGTTGTCCATCTTGTCATGCACTTATTAGATAATGAAAGAGCATTTTTTAAACAGAAGATGACGTGTAAATGTAAATGCACATTTTAGATGTAAATATAATTTTTACTTGCATAACATTACATATGAATACAAGCTGGAAGTATACGTGAGAAAATATGAAGGGATTATATTAACTTGTTGGAATTATGGATATAAAAATGATTTTTATTTCTTACTTTTTCTTCTTGGTGTTTTCTTCTAGGAAGACGTATTATTTTGGGGCACCTGGGTGGCTCAGTCAATTGAGCCTTTGACTCTTTTTTTTAGGACTAATTATATTAAGTTTACTTATTTATTTTGAGAGAGACAGAGAGCGAGTGCCAGCAGGGGAAGGGCTGGGGGGTGGGGGGGGGACAAAGGATCTGAAGTGCGGGCTCTGTGCTATTAACACAGAGCCCAATGTGGGGCTTGAACTCATGAACCGTGAGAAGGTGACCTGAGCTGAAGTCAGATGCTTAACCGACTGAACCACCCAGACGCCCCAGGAGCATCTGACTCTTGATTTCACCTCAGGTCATTGTCACAGGGTAGTGAGATCAAGCTACGTGGGTTCGCTCTCCCCATCCCTCTGCCTCTCACTCCACTGGCGATTTCTTTCAAAAAAAAAAAAAACCAGATGTTTCGTTTGGGGAATATGAAAAAACAAATTTTGGTTTATTCATTTATTGGGTGTGCGGGGAGTGGGGGTGGGGGCGGGCAGAGGAAGAAGGAGAGACAATCCCAAGCTGGCTCCGCGCTGTCAGTGCAGAGCCCAACATGGGGCTCGAACCCACGATCCTTGAGATCATGACCTGAGCAGAAACCAAGAGTTGGATGCTTAACCCACTGAGCCACTCAGGCACCCCAATGGGAAAAGTAATTTCAGTTAAGAACTCGGCAAGAAAAACATGTTATTTTCAGCTTAGAATATACTAAATATTTATTCATTTAAGGTTGCAATGTTCCTTTCTTATTTTGCAGTCACTAGGCCTCCTGGGCCCCCCATCTGTGGGCCCAGAAAGGTTTGGAGGCCCTGGACTCAGTAGCCCAGGGCAGGTTCTCCTACAGCCTGAGAGGAGGGAGTCCGGGAGCGGCCGCTCTCCTAGGTGCTGAAGGAGGCCCTTCCACTCCCACCCCCCACCCCCACCCCCCACCTTCTTTTCTCTCTTGGGACCCTCGTGACCTCCACCTCTTGAAACACGTAAGCAAAAATGAAGTCCAGATCATGCTTCTTTAGACGGATTTTTTTTTTTTTTTTTTTTAGTACCTAGCTTCAAGGCCAGCTTGGCATCAAAGGCCCTTGAAGTTACTCAGAGGTAACTATGGATATTCAGAACTAACTGGATCTTCTTTTTTCCTTTTTCTTTTGATTTAAACATTCGTTATTTTAATCTTTTATAATTTACATCCAAATTAGTTCGCATATGGTGCGACAATGATTTCAGGAGTAGATTCCTTAGTGCCCCTTACCCATTTAGCCCAACCCCCCTCCCACAACCCCTCCAGTAACCCTCAGTTTGTTCTCCCTGTTTAAGAGTCTCTTCTGTTTTGTCCCCCTCCCTGTTTTTATATTATTTTTGTTTCCCCTCCCTTATGTTCACCTGGTTTGTCTCTTAAAGTCCTCATATGAGTGAAGTCATATGATATTTGTCTTTCTCCGAATGATTAATTTCACTTAGCATAATAGTGCCATCCACGTAGTTGCCAATGGCAATATTTCATTCTTTTTCATTGCTGAGCGATACTCCATTGTGTATATATATACCACATCTTCTCTATCCATTCATCCATCAATGGACATGTGGGCTCTTTCCATACTTTGGCTATTGTCAAAAGCGCTGCTATAAACATTGGGGTGCATGTGCCCCTTTGACATAGCACACCTGCATCCCTTAGATAAATACCCGGTAGTGCAATTGCTGGGTTGTACGGTAGTTCTATTTTTGGTTTTTTGAGGAACCGCCATACTCTTTTCCAGCGTGGCTGTACCAGCTTGCGTTCCCAACTAACTCGATCTTCTAATGATATATTTCTTCACAGAAGATTGTCACATTTCCCAATACTTAAATTTAACTTTTGTGACTACAGCCTTTTAAATGTTAGAATGCGATGCAAAAAGAAGAGAGTACTTACCACCTACTGATTGAGTGATGTTGCACATGTTGCTTATTCAGTCTCTCCATCAGTGTAACAAGGTGGCTATAACTGTATGGTAACAGAAATCAGCCTCAGAGAGACCAACAATTTCCCCCCACCCAAACAGCTAGTGAATAGCAGACTGTGATTGTGACCTTGGCAGTAAAACTCCAAGGTGCCGTGGATCCAGGGTCATCTGAACCTAATTGCATCTAGTTATCTGCCCCACCTTCCTTGAAGAGTAGTCTTACCTCCTTGATCCAGGATGAAGCTGCAGGTCCCCACATCCCCCCAAGATGCAGCAAAGAAGAAAGGGGAAACTGGACAGAGAGAGTGTCTACCTCTCCATAAGGAGAGCTTCTAGAATTACCAGGTACTCTTTGACTTTGCCTATGGGACAGGGTATAGTCATTTAGCCAATCTAGTTTCAAGAAAAGCTTTCAAATGCAATCTGTATTTCGGCCTGCCATGCACCTAAACTAAAAACTAAGGGTTATAGGAAGGCAAAAATCAAAATGAGGATACACAGTTAGCAGTCTCCAGCACAGTCCATCCTGTTGACAAAACATCCAATGTGTACCCCGCTCTCTAAACCAGGAACATCCCCAGGGGAGTCAATCTCAAAGGCCACCTGCTACGTCCATGTAGCCCAAATTCCAGGATCTCTGGGGGATGTGCTGTCCCCTCCCTGAAACCCTGATGTGAGCTTTTATGGTCCAGAAATCTATACACTTAAAGGCAATCATCGCCCTGAATACGTTCAACAGTAGAGTGATAACTGGATCATCACCATTTAAAATTCCAACTGAGGGGTGCCTGGGTGGCTCAGTTGGTTAAAGGTCCTACCCTTGATTTTGACAAGTCATGATCTCACAGCCGTGAGACTGAGCCCCATGTTGAGCCCTGAGCTGGATGTGAAGCCTGCTTAAGATTCTCTCTTTCCCTGGTCCTCTGCCCCTCTGACACTTGCACTGGTTCTCGCTCTCTCTCTCTCTCTCTCTCTCACACACACACACACACACACACACACACAAACTAAAATGAAAGGGATAAAATTCCAACTGAGACTTCATGTTCCATTAATGGCAAGCTAGGTTATTGGGATTAACCTTTCAATTTAAAAAAACACAACTCTCATAGCTGGATACTTTTCCAATTACTTTTTTTTAAGTTTACTGATTTATTTGAGAGAGACAGAGACAGTGCAAGTGGGGGACGGGCAGAGAGAGAGAGAGAGAGAGAGAGGGAGAGAGAGAGAGAATCCCGAGCAGGCTCCCCGCTGCCAGCACAGAGCCCCATGCAGCCCTCAAACCCACGAAACTGTGAGACCACGACCTGAGCCAAAACCAAGAGTCGGACGCCTAACCAACTGAGCCACCCAGGTGCCCCCTTTTCCAATTTCTTAAATGCATACATGACCTGAAAAAACAGTAAAGAATTACAAACATGCCACTCAAGGGGCACCTGGGTGTCTCAGTCAGGTGGGCGTCCGACTTCGGCTCAGGTCATGATCTCACAGCTCATGAGTTCAAGCCCTGCATCAGGCTCTGCTGACAGCTCAGAGCCTGGAGCCTGCTTCCGATTCTGTCTCCCTCTTTCTCTGCCCGTCCCCCGCTTGTGCTCTGTCTCTCTCTGTCTCTCAACAATGAATAAATGTGGGGAAAAAATTGTAACAAAGATGCCACTCAAATGAAAAAAGAAGCCTGGGGGCTCCTGGGTGGCTCAGTCAGTAGAGCATCTGACTTCGGCTCAGGTCATGATCTCACGGTCTGTGAGTTCGAGCCCCGCGTCAGGCTCCGTGCTGACAGCTCAGAGCCTGGAGCCTGTTTCAGATTCTGTGTCTCCCCCTCTGTCTGACCCTCCCCCGCTCATGCTCTGTCTCTCTCTCTCTCTCTGTCAAAAATAAATAAACATTAAAAAAAAAGAAAAGAAAAAAGAAACCTGGAGTTAAGGAGCATGAATTATACTTTTGCGCTGGAGCGAGTCAGGGAAGTGTGAAACTGTTTTGACGGCCTCACGGCCAGGGGAGAAAAATCAAAGCCTAGAGTGACATGGGAAAGAAAAGTTGTAAGAAGATCCTCCTTACATAGGTGGAAGCCTCCAGGAGCTACACTGCTCAGGGGGAGAAGACACCGGCAGAGGGGACTGCAAGTGTGACCTCTGCTGGAATTTAAACTGCCTTAGTGATCTTGGCACCACAAGCCTTGAATTCCATTTAACATCATCCTTGACCAGCAAGGCTTGAAGAATGCCTCCTAGAGAAAGCTACCTTCTCCAGGTTCTACACATGTTATTTCAAATATGATAACGGATACTCAAGCAAAGATAAACAGGCACACGCGACCACTAACCCTACCAGTGAAAACTAGCAAAAACAACAGACCACATAACAGATACAATGATTGCAATGATCAGACACACAGGAGAAAGCATCTATGTTTGTTTCAGTGAACATAGTGACCGTGGAACATAGTGAAGGATTCTGGGGTAAGAAAAGTTTGGGTATATTAGATAGGAACAGAGGTCAGAGTGGCCAGAGAGTAGTGGCACTATGGGTTCTCCACTGTGACCTTGAGCTTCAAACATGCCCCTCAGTCAGTCTCTAACGGTGGTCCCTCTCCTACTCAAACACCTTCCATGGCACCCAATTGCCTACAGGATAAAAGCCCTTATTGGGCTGTGGGAGAACCAGCAATCAGCATGGGGGGGGGTGGGGGGGACCATGGTCAGCTGGAATGGCTGCCAGGGTCTTGCGCTCACACACCAGCCTCCCCTCCACCCCACCCCTCGCCCTCGCCCTCCCACTGCGTTCCCGCAGGTCCCGAGCGCCCCCTGCTGGCCGTCAGTGGCGCCCCGGCAGAAGAGACCACACAGTTCTAGTCCTGGGAATCCGCCAGGGAGCTTGTGTAGGGTCGGGGTGGATCCCAAGCCAGGGGGAGCTGGCGGGTCACTGGGGGCCCGCGCTCAGCGGCTCCACCCGCAGCCAAAGCCCGCCCTCGGCGCGCAGGATGAGCTCCGGCTTCCTGCGCGGCTCCTCCTTGTCGGGCAGGACCCGAAAGCGCAGCAGCGTGAGCGCCAGGACCACCTTTATCTCGGTCAGTGCGAACGTCTGCCCGATGCAGTTCCTGCGGGCGGCAGTGGGCACTCACTCGCCAGGGACCCCAGCAGGTCCCGTCGCGCCCCGAACCTGGCCCGGGACCGCCAGCCCCGCCCGCAGGGATACCGGAGGGGACTAACCGTGCCCGGGACCCCCATACGGGGGTCCCTGAGCTTGCCTCAGATCCCAGCCCTGAGCTCCCAGACAGAGGGAAGGGGCTCTGAGCGCACCGCGGAGCCCTTGGACCCAGCCACCCCCCACTGCCCAGGCCTTTACCCCCAACCTCTGGACAAGGGGAGAAAAGGAGAACCATCCTCAACACCCCCTTTCCCGCCCCCACAGCCACGT
>NW_024422762.1:0-6809 GCF_014898765.1 Herpailurus yagouaroundi | reverse complement strand
AACTGGCAGGGACCAGGCTCACAACTCTAGAGGTTTGGGCTCTAACTAGGGTTCAGAGCTTGAACCGTTGGGGCTAATGAATGGGCTCCCAACTGACCCCCACAGAGGGTCTCCAGAAATAATTCCAGAAAGAACTGACATCCCTCCAGCGATGCCTCCCCAACATCATGAGATGATGCTGGACACTCATGGTGATTCTCTCACCGTCCTCCGTCTTGACCCGGTCCCCAAGCCCTGCCAGGTGATGACCAGACTCGGGAACCCAGAATGGCAACACTCACCATGTGTGGAGGCTCACAAGCATTCGACGGGGTGCCCATCCCATATGATGCCTGGTTCAGCACTCGGGTTTCCTGCCATCCTATGTCAGTGCATTTAACCCTCAGAATGGCTCTAAGAAGCCAGTTTAAGTGTCTTCATTTTACACGTGAGAAAGCGGGCCCCAGAGAGTCTGGGGGGAGAAAAAAAGAAAGAGAAAGGGAAGCCTGGCCAAGGAAGCACTGGAGCGGGGGCCAGACCCCAGGATGGTGGTTCTGGGTCGCGCCCTCCCCCCCACCAGCTCTCTGGCAGCACTTAGCACACCACTGTGTTATGGGGGTCAGTGCGCAGCACTCAGGGCACCAACTGTGGATTTCTGGCAGCTTGAAAAAGTGGGGACACGGATGTCAACTCAGGAGTCCCCACCCTGCGAGGCACAGGGGAGGCCCTTCGTGAACCACCAAGCAAGAAAGGGCCATCAGGGACTTATAGGGAGGACTGGAGGGCGTACTACTGAGGATGCCTTAGGTAGCAGACAAGCTTTCCAACCTGCCGTTGGCAAGAGCAAGCAGGAACAGTCACATCACTCTGCTTAAGACCCTGTACCGGCTTCCCACCGCTCTTGAGATAAAATCAAGCTGAGGGCTGTCTCCAGCATCTTTGGCCCGGGCCTCCCCTCTCCCCGCTGCCCAGCCAAACTTTCGGCATCACCACCCACCAGCAAAGCTCCACGGTCCCCTCGCCCTGAAGGCCTCAGCTCTGCCGTCACCTGAGACCAATTTCTCTTAATAACACACCCTAAAACAGGCCCCTTTCCAGCACTTGGAGATTTGCAAGCCAAGTTCATGTGTCTGTTAATGTCGCCACTGTCCATCTTCCCTCTGGCTGGCAGTTCCTCGGGGCAGGCTTTTGGCTCCTTGCTCACTGACTTACAAGCCAAGGTTAGCACGGGGAGGTGGGGGCTGTCAGCGTGTTCTTTGGCCTCCTCCCTGGGCCACACGGCCAGCGCCATGAACAGCAAACAGTGCTCTGTGCCCCCTCCCCAATCCTTCTCCAAATCAGGCAGAACAGCCAATGGGAGGACCAGAGACCCCAAAACAAAGGAAAGAAACAAAAAGTGAGGTGGGGGGTTACAAATGTCATACAAAAGCACGGAGAGGGGCTGCCCCTCCGAGGAATGCACAGCCACCCAACCTCAAAGTCCCATTTTTCCAGCTCTTACAGTAACAGATGCATTAAACTATTCCCAAGTACGGCCAGTGAAGCGTCAAGAAACCGGCGGCTGTCACCAGCTGTCACCTACTGGCAATGTGGTAACTGAGGACACAAAATGACTACTGGTAACAAGCCCCTAAGTAGGGGACTCACCTGTGGCCCACTCATGACACATCCCACAAAGAAACTTACCACAAAGGAACACATAAGCGGAAAAAAATCATTTACTATAAGCCTGGTACTTCTCATTCTTTCCTAACAACGAGTGAAGAAACTCAGGGCGCCTAGGTGGCTCAGTGGCCTAGGCATCCGACTTCGGCTCAGGTCATGATCTCACGGTTCGTGGGTTTGAGCCCCACGTCGGGCTGTGTGCTGACAGCTTGGAATCTGGAGCCTGCTTGAGATCCTGTGTCTCCCTCTCTCTCCGACCCTCCCCTGCTAGCACTCTGTATCTCTCTCAAAAATAAAATAAACATTAAAAATTTTTTTTTTAATGTGTGAAGAACCTCAGTGCAGAAACAACAAACAAAAATACCTGGCTGGTGCACTCCTCCCACCCAAACAATCCAGTAAACCAGAATATTACAGCCATTCAGCAGGATAATCAGGGAGATGAAGAGGGGGAAAAGGCCCAGGGAATAATGTTAAGAAAACAGAACACAAATAGGCTCAGTGATACCAGCTGCTATTGACCGACTGTCAGCTCTGACCCAGATACTCTTAGCAAATGATGGGTGTTCGTGGCATCCCTGGGTTTGGATGACAGACCCCAAGAGGTTCGAGACCACCCAGGAGAGCCTGGGGAACCGGGCAGCCCGGTTTCAGAGCGTGCCCTCCTGGCGAGGACAGCACGTCGCCCACCAAAGCAACAGGCAGGCAGCGGTTCCCACCCTGTGCAGCCCTGCGCGCCCCAAACCCAAACAAACACAAATGTAGCTACAGAAATGGAAATGCCTAGACAGAACTGCCTGTGTTTTGGTGCACTCCGGACTGCGTTTACTACTTTGCTAACTAATTAATTCCTCCTAAGAAGCCTATGTGTGCTCTTAAGTGCCAAAGGGCCTGCAGAAAGGGCAGTAACGTGGGCCTGGACACAGCATCCTCTCTTGGGCACTTAATAGCAACAAGCCAAAAAGCCAAAAAGCCCAGGACAAAACCCTCTGCCATTTCAGAGGCATCCAAGAGGGGAAGGCTGCTTGGCAGGGGGCCTGACCGAGGATTAAGTACTCCAGTTCCATCACTGTGTCCAGACAGCCGCCTATACCGACCAGGAAAAGAAGCGGGGAAGCCACTTGGCAGGATGTGAGGAAAACGCTTCACAGAGCGGAGCTGGGGCCCCTCGGCCAGGCTCGTCAGGGTTTTCGGGAGTCAGGCATCTCCCCTGAGTGGAGTCATGTGTGCTTCACATGCTGGGATGCAATCTTTGGAGTTGGACAGCTCCTGGAACACCATTCTTGGGACTCCCCAGGACTGCAGGTGTTCCCCCCCACCCCCGCCGCCCCCAGCCAGAATTCATATGTGAAGTCCTAACTTTCAATGGGACTATATTTGGACGTAGGGTCTTTAAGGAGGTAATTAAGGTTAAATGGGGTCCTAAGGGTGGGCGCTAATTCAGCAGGACTGGCGTCCATATCAGCAGAGGAAGAGACACCAGGGATGCATAGACAGATGGAAAAGGCTAGCTGCAAGGCAAGGACAGTGGGCTTGCCAGGAGCCATCACAGTCACCTGGACTCCCATCCTCTTGAACTGCAAGAGAGAAGTTTGTTTTCAGGCCGCCCAGCCTGTGGTGCTTTGTTAGGACCACCCCGGCTGGCACCTAGCTGACACCCTGGACACCTGGACAGGCTCGCGCTTCTCATTTTTCTATGATGACACGATGCCAGAGGCAGGATGAGGGGGACATAAGGCAAATCCACCTTCTATCCAATATTTCCAAGAATCCTGATCTCTCATCTGGAACACACACAGGCAACCCAGTGCTGCATCCAGAAGGCTCATTGAAATTTGACGCCACCTCAGCAAACAGAGCCCCCACCCCCTACCCCAGGAAGCACACGTTCACCCCCCACAAAGTACCAAGGGTCCAGATGCGGGTGTGGTGACATATCTCCTCCAAGATTCGAGTTATAAACTCTAGGTAAGTCCCTACTTGCCAAAGATCCCAAATAATAAACTAGATTTACATTTCTGGAAAACCGTATGAGTAAAAACAAGGAAAACAGCCTAAACCTCAGCCATCGGTGCAACTCCAGTGTGTTCATATGGACAACCTTAGTGCCAGTGCACACGCAGGGCCACCTACTTCCTCTAGCACAAAGTGGCTGAGGGAGACCCACGGGCCAGCCGGCAATGCAGCCTGGGGTCAGCGGTGATGGAGGGACTTCATCCCGGGAAACGGGAAACCCCCTTGGAAGCACAGTGCTGAATAGCTGCTGGGGTGCATGGAGATGCCTGCACCCCAATAAAGCGCCCACAGCAAGAGGCCTATGAAGCCTGGTATTTGTGTCCGCGATCTCGAGGTCGCTGTTCTTTGCAAAGCAAACGTACACTCTTTGGAATGGACACGCCTCAGGGCCAGAGTGAAGTCTCGTCCCTCTACATGAGGTGTGAGCCACACAAACAGAGAGCACTGCAGATGCAGAAAGACAAGGCATGAGGTCACGGGGACTCTGAGAAGGCGCCTTCTCTCCCTTCTCAATCCTTCTGGTTACTTCCAGGAAAAAGATCTGAGTTTAGCACTAGGATATTCCCAACACTCTCCTTCTGCTGCTCACTCACTCACCTCTCTTTTTAACAACGGAAGGGGGTCTCAGACAGAAGCTGGGACAGGCAATGACATGCAGGCCAACTTAACATTGGTTCCTTTCTGCTGTCTTTATTTTCAGTTAATTGCTATTTAAGTCAACTAACAGTGACTCTCCATTTACTATAATCATGGTTATTATATGGTATTATTATTGGTATTTTTTTAATTGTTACATTTATTTATTTAAAAAAAAATTTTTTTTTCAATGTTTATTTATTTTTGGGACAGAGAGAGACAGAGCATCAACGGGGGAGGGGCAGAGAGAGAGGGGGAGACAGAATCGGAAACAGGCTCCAGGCTCTGAGCCATCAGCCCAGAGCCCGACGCGGGGCTCGAATTCACGGATCGCGAGATCGTGACCTGGCTGAAGTCGGACGCTTAACCGACTGCGCCACCCAGGCGCCCCTACATTTTTTTATTTTTGAGAGACAGAGAGAGACAGAGCACAAGTGGGGGAGGGGCAGAGAGAGAGGGAGACACAGACTCCAAAGCAGGCTCCAGGCTCTGAGCTGTCAGCACAGAGCCTGATGAGGGGCTCAAACCTGCAAGAACTGAGAGATCATGACCTGAGCCGAAGTCAGACACTTAACTGACTGAGCCACCCAGGTGCCCCAGAAATTTCCCTTTTTAAATAAAGGCACTCATCTTTTCCTAAGTGCACCCAATTAGAAAAAAATTACAGGGTAAATACTAGTATAGTGGTAAATAAAGAACTGAAATTTGAAAGCCAGAGACTTTACTATTCTCCCAGCCCATGTGCCCCACATGTATAGACCTATAAATATCCGCCCAGCTGAACTCAAGCCTGAGAAGTGCCATAATGAACTGCACATTTTCACTGGACAGAGTGAGACTGGTCATTCCCACCAACCAACCTTAGAGAGTTTGCTCATTTCCTTCTTCATCTCTGACTTGGCAGTGCTGGATGTCTCCCAGACCCCGCCCTTCCTTCCTTCCTTAGCAATGAAAACCCTAATGGGGGCAGGAGGGTGGGCATCGCCGCCCTAAGCAATGAAAACCCTAATGGGAGGGGTGGGGAGCACTGTCTCCATAGCAGCAGAGGAGGCCATGGGACTGATGTTGGCCATGCCAATGGGATACTGTGTGCACTTCCAGGAAGGGTCCTTACAGCTGGGGGCGGGCATCACCTTTTTTGTACCATGGACCCGTGCTGCAGTCTGGTGAAGCCCATGGACCTCTTCTCAGAAAAAGATTTTGAAATACATAAAATAAAACACACAAGACTTCAAAGGAACAGATTATAATGAAATAGCATTATCAAAATGTAAAAAATAAAAGTGATATAATAAATACATAGAATTCTTTATCATCACATTAAAAAAAACCACCCTATTTTCCAGCAGAAACAATATTCTGAGATTTTTTTTTTTTTCATGTTGCAGCTCTCACAGGGCCTATGACTTCTATCGGCGATAAAGTCACCCATTCTGCTAACATGACTATGGTTTCTGTGGTTTGCTGGTACTTTCATAATGGAAGGAAATGTAAATTTCAGTCAGTGGCTAGAGGAAAAAGTTGAATCCTACCTCTGGAAATGGAGGAATTCTCTCCTTTGCTCCCTCTTCCTTTCGGCTACCTGGGATGAGACCGGGATGGCTGGAGATAAAATAGCCATTTTGGACTAGGAGACAAGATGGAGGGAGTTCCGGTCTCTGACGAACAGGGAGCCACACACCAGCCCCAGCCTGCCTACTTCTGGAAAGACAGATGAATTTCTACCTCCTTAAGCTACGGTCGGCTTACTCTTTACTGTATAAAGCCACACAAACCTAATCTTGTGGTATCTCTAATACTTTCTTCCCAGGGCTAAGGTTCGAAACTGTTTGAACCTGATCTTTAACAACTTTCATACTTAACAGACATGCTCTTTCCTATTTACAAATAGGACTCCTCCAGAGCTACCCAATTAGCACAGTTCCTCTGTGGTTGACAATCGTACGGGGGGCAAATCCCCAAACCCCTCAAAACTCAGTGCCGCTCCAGCTCTGAAGCATGTCCTTTAGAGTGAGCACACGCCCAAACATCACATCGTTAACCACAGCTCAGGAAGCTAAGAACTGCACAGCACATTCAGACCACGGACACACACACCTGACTTCACCCCACATCTCACAAAGTCCACACTCACACAGGAGCAAGCACAACGGTACCCCACTGATGTGCAGGTCCGAGAGTCACCCGGCATTGGCGGAGGAGACTCAGCAACTTACTAATTGTCATCAACTCTGGCACCGAGGAGGAAGGTAGCATGCTGCTCAGGAGGTCTCCCTGGCCAGGAGGACCAGCTTCCACACTGGGAAAAAAGCAAACAGAAGGAAGTTACACTCGGCCACTCAAAATATACAACCTCACCCTTCCAAGAATTAGCAGGTACTCAGTGTTTTCAGGAGCAACCACCAGAAGGCACAGGAGGCAGCCCTTCAAAACCGCAGTCAGCCCTCTTCATTCGCGGACTCCCTATTTGCAAATCTGCTTACTCGCTGACGCTGATTTGTGTTCCCAAAATC